>NC_141908.1:27948500-28251500 GCF_057802395.1 Ceratotherium simum simum
ATCTTTTGATGGGTTCATTTGTTATGGGAGGAAATAAAATATTACCAATTTTGGCAAGCCTCTGTATTTTAAATGTGTAACAAGACGAGACAAAAGCTAGCTTTGCCCATCTTGTCTGTAGCCTCACTCTAAATTGGTGGAGTTGACCTCTGTGTATCTGAAGGGCTAAGTTGCTGTTACTTCCCCATTCACCTCTGGAACTAGGACAGGGGAGGGTGAGGAGAAATAAAAGACTTTTGTGTTTCAGGACCACTGAAGAGGATTAATGAGAGTGCCAGAGCTGAGCTAGTGTTTTGAGTTGGTGAGGCTATGTTACAAGGGCATTTGGAGAAAAGAGGGATTTTTAGGGTGTTGAAAGTCTTCCTGAGGCAAGGAAGTGGACTCCATATCTCCTCAGCCTCTCCAGTGCTAGATACTCTTAACCCTGAGAGATGCCATTATTGCTCATGTGGTGGTTCAGGGCTTCTGAAGGTGGCGGCTGAACATTAATAACTAGAGCTGTGGGGGTCATGGTGGAAAGTACTTGTGCCCAGCAGAGAAGCCTCCTGATGGTTTTGTCAGATGAACATAACAGCAATGTTCAGTGTGCACTGATGACCAGAGTGCCCTGCTCCAAATGTTCTGGAATGACCCAAGAAGAAATCATGACTAACTCACAGCTTCCTTCCAGAAAGACAAGAGGGAATTCTGAGCAGATTGTGTGATGATTAAGAGAAATTTAAAAAAAAAAAAAGCTGAGGACTAAATTTCGTTCACATGGCAGAAAACCTAGCCCACTCAGATGTGTTCTCTTTCTCTTTTTTGTCTATGTGCTTATTCTTCATCCAAACTTTGAGGTGAGAAGATGAGTTGGAATAAAACCCATGAAAGTTATTTCCTGGCATCTCACCCAGGAATGAGTGATGAATAGAGCCTGGAAACAACTTTAAAAGCCATTTTCTTTGCTCATGTGAGGTCATGAGGTTGCTCCGTGCAACTCTCTGGGCACAAGAATGAATGAAAATGGCACAAAACATACCCAAGGTCTATCATTGATTTAAAGTGATTGATGGCTGGTCTTGTCTGATTGTGCTTTATTGTCAAAACATCCATCATTCTAAACAAACCATGCATTCCATGGTCCAATATACGGTTACATGTGGCTAAAGCGATGAGGATTTATTTTTTTCTCAGAAAGCAGTTGGTGGTGGAGTGGGGGAAGCAAGAGAACGTGTTACTTCCTATTACAAAACAACAAAATAGTTGTCTGTTAAGAAGAAAGTTCCCTGATGACACATGCTAAATTCTTGTTAAGTTTATGTAGGAGTGTGTTCATTTCCATTGAGCAAACCACATTTTCCACACTTTCCTCAGGCTGTGTCTTCCTCAAGCCTCTTCACATAGTCTAATATTTGTCCTACTTAAGGAATCAGCCATTCCTAATTCCTAGACCAATCCTGGTTTGAGACAGGAAGTTCACTTTTTTAGAATACCTAAAAAATGATTATAAAAGTGTTTCATACTCATTACCCTAAACATAGATAGAGAAAAGTACGAAGAAAGAAATAAAAATCACATGTTATTACTTCTTATCCCCCATCTCAAAGACTACACATGTTACTTCCTATCCCACATCTCAAAGACTATCTCCACTCTTTCCTTGAGTGTTTAACCTGGTCATTGTAAAACTTTCCAATACATGATTCTTGGGGCAGACAGGGAGTGTTAGCCTCTCCTGACTCACTCTATAGGGTTAACAGGACTCCTTAGGGGTGTGTGCTGGAGCCCTAGGGATGAGCCCACCCATTCTGAATCACCACTGCTGCTTATCTCACCCATGACATGGCATCTCCTGCTTACCTCTAGACTCCAGGATTGACCCAGAATATAGCTTGCCTCTCAAGCCCTTCAGTGCCTCCAGTCACCTGAAATCTCAGGTCTGATCCTGCTCTAGGTGCCATAGTTCCTAGAACTTGGCTTCTTCCTGAGTCAACATTCAGAACCCTGTCTTTATATAGTAATGAAGACCAGGCTTTGCTCTTGCCAGGTATAATATTTCCCTACATCTCTTTTCTGTACATGTGTCCTTCCAGAACCTAGAGAGGAATGAATGCTGTTTTGCCTTGACATCTGAGTACCATTTGCACAGACCTCATCCCACCTCTCCCTGCTTCCCTGATGCTGTATTATGACTATCTCTAAGAAAGTTCCACTGTGTCTTGGACGCTGATACTCAGGTTGTATCATGAATATGTGTGGCTGTATTCCATGGGCACACTTCTTTTTTCCTAGCTGTTAACCTCAGCCAGGCCTTCTACCATCATCAGCAATTAAGTCCTACAGAAACACACTCGCTGTGGCTTCAGTAGCTGTAAGTTAGTTGGGTGAAAGAATTATTCTAGGCTTCTCTTTCTACCATTCTCTTTAAAACGTTACCCTCAACAGGTTTCTTTGATACTGGGATTGTCCCTCTTTGGGGGGGCTTGTTCAAAGTGATGTTTCATCCAGGTGGTTCATGTGACTTTTGGGGTTCAAATCTCCCAAGATGCTTCTTCTTTGCTCATTGCCTTAGGCAAGTGGTTCTCAACTGAACACGATTTTGCCTCACAGGGTACATTTGGCAATGTCTGGAAATATGTTTTATTATCATAACTGAGAGAGTGCTACTGGCATCTAGTTAGGAGAGGCCAAGGATGCTGCTAAACATCCTACAAGACACAGAACTGGCCCACATGACAAAGAATTAACAGTCCCAAAATGTAAATAGTGCCGAGTTAGAAAAACCCTGCCTTAAGCTGTCCACATCATGGCCCATAAGCATATGAGGCCGCACCCAACTCTGGCTCAAGGCAAGCTGTGCCTCCTCTTTCCCTATGACTCTTGAAGAGACACTCAATGCCCCTCTACCTGCCTAACTCACCACTAGTGGGTGCAGGTAATACCATGCCCTGAATACTCTACATTGAAAATAAACTACCAGGTCTCACCAAAGAATCCTGAATCTTGCATCAGTATATGAAAGGCACTATGCTAGGCACTGAATAAGGCATATTCTTCATGCTCCAGTACTTTTAGGCTAACACGCAAAATAACGTGTTCACACATGACTGTGTAACATCCATATCAGCATACTCTGACATGAATCTGTCCACATAATTAATTGCATGGAATATGGCTACTGCTGACCTCTTCCCTCTCTCCTAATTCCCAGGAATATCTTCAATTCTGGATAGGCACTCTCATGAAAAAAAAGCTGAATAAAACTGAATTAACATCCAGAAATAATGTATAAAACACACAAAGCCAGTAATTTCATATGGAAGCCAAATTCCTCATGATGCCAAAATTCTTATCTGGTGATATCCTCCACCTCACCTAATAATTCATACATTCTAATGAATGGGAAAATGAAACAATTTCGTTCCTTTCTCAGGGCAATGTATTTTTACTCTCCATTACCATCTTCTTCCTCATTGCTCTTGGTTTTTCCTTTACTTATCTACTTGAGCTAAACCTAGACAGGCTTATCTTCCCCATCAATTCTCAGCTTTTCCTTCAAACTCTCTTCCCCTGATATCCTTTCAATTTCACCTCTTTCTGGTTTTTGTTCTTTTTTCTTTTTTTTGCCTTCTCAATATTTTACTATAAAAATTTTCAAACATAAAGATAACTTGAAAGGTCTATAGAGTGAACACCTATATACTCATTACCCAGATTCTACAGTGATGCATTGTTGCTTTATCACATATCTATTTATCCATCTATCCATCTTAATTTTTGATACATTTCAAAGTATGTGCCAGTCATCAGTACACTTTGCTGTAAGACTTCAGTGTGCATCTCATTACTAGAATTTAATATTTGTTCACATATTTTTGTGATAAAATTTACATACAGTGAAATGCACAAATCTTAAGCATACCATATAGTGAGTTTTGACAAATGCATACACCTATGTCACTCAAACCAGAGAGAGATTTTTTTTTTTTTGAAGAATAAAGCTGAGCTTATTACCTATTCAGTCAGACCTCAGTTCCATGTGTGAGCAAATTCAAAACAACATATTCTGCTGTAGGGATTCCCATATCTGCATCCATGTGAGGAGTTGTTTTAGAAACACAGATTTCTCTATTTTGACCTTGATTCATGAAGTTCAAGGTAGGGCCCCAAAATCTACAAGTCTTAAAAATTCCCCAGGTGATTCTGATAATTAGCTAAGTTTGGAAACTTCTGACCCGATGTAGTGTGCCCGATAACAAACTGTCCCAAACTTGCCTGATAACGTTCATCCAGGGGGTGCTTGTTAAATGTACACATTATTAGGCCTCTCCCCAGGAAATTTTGATTGAGTAGGTGTAGGACTCAAAATTTGTATTGTAATTTTCATTTTTGTTGTTCTTGTTGTTTTTTACTAGCTATTCCTTCATTCATTCTCTCATTCATTAAACACGTATATGCTGAGTGCCTACTATGTGTCAGGCACCTGGACAACTCCGGGCTTTGGGCAAGTGTGAAAATCACTCTATCAAACATCAACATAATGTCCATGTTGGAGACAGAATATGACTTGCAAATATTGGGTGGTAACTTCAATCACCACCTCCCTCCAAGCCCTTCTCTGCCTGCTGCAAATGTTGCTGCAGTCAGATGTATAATATAGACAATGCATCCAAGAAGTGAAGTCTTATCCTGAATCATCTATCACTCAGCCATTAGCCAGGAGATTGAGTTAGGAGAAAGGAGTTCTACCGAGAGGTTACAGTACTGAAATACTGGAGCCTTTTGGTCTCATCCACAGCCTCAACATTTGCAGACGTTTTGAAGGGCCTGGTGTCCAAAATAAACTCATGAGCTGCATAACTTCTTGAACCCCTGGAAAAAACTCTGTAGTGTTTTCATAATCACTTGGCTATGCAGTTGGCATTTAGTGTAGCAATTTCCATGGTCTGTTTAAGGCCTTTGCCTTCCCTTGTCTTAACATAAGCCCAAGAAATGGGCAAGATGGAAGTAGAGCCCCATGGGGCTGCATCAATGGTACCCAGAGGCCAGGCATTCTCCTTCAGGTTTACAGAAATGAAAGATGATTGGGCAGAAAAGGAGCAAGATACTTCTTCACTCAATGGGCCCCATGTCAAGGCTGCCTCCTCTGTGGGGAATGCAGAAGGGCATGCCAATCCTTCCAGCACCAGTATGTGTTCATCAACTGAGAAGCTCTGGTATTTTTTCTACATTAAGTAGAAAGATGGAAGTTATAAGGTGACTATATACAAACTACTATGGGAGTACAGAGCAGGGGATTTTATATCTATCTGAGCTTTAAAGCACTTATGCTGGAAGTGGCACTTGGTGGAATACTCTAGTAGAAGGGAGGGGCATGGGTAAGGGCATCCTTACAGGGAAGTACACGACGTGCTTGGAAATGAAAAGTTATATGTTTTGATTGGCGTGTAGTAGCTGTAAGAAGGATCAATGAGTAGAGAGGCTGGAAATGTAGATTTGGGCCAGATTAAAGCAGGCTTTGAATTTTAAAGCTAAGAGATTATGCTTTATTTTATGGGCAATAAGGACCCATTGAGCTGAGTGTGTTATAATCAAAGCTGCACTATAGCAAAATTACTTTGGCAGCAGCTTGAAGAATAAGAGGCAGCACAGACTTAAGACTCAGAAGACCAAATCCATGTGCTAGAACTGCCATGTATTAACTGAGTGAACTGGGGTAGGTCACCAAATCTTTCTTCACCAGTTTCTTCATTTATAAAATGGATATGGCAATACTTACCCTGCAGGACTCTGACACAGATTTGAGATAATGGATTTAAAAGGCCAGTACCGAGTCTGGCAGATATAGGCACTCAGTAAATGTTCACTAGAAAAGGCAACATTGGAGGCACAAAGATTTAGGAGGATGTCTCAATAGTATGAGTAAAACCCGTGAGCACTTGGAGAAAAAGAAGGGACTATGAAAGATAATGTAAAAGAAAAGTCTCTAGATCTTTAAAAATGTGGAAAAGGAAAAATAAAAGATGACTGATATGTTGACAATTGGTGACAGCAAGGATGAAGATGCCCTATCAGAGGTAAGAGTAGCGAAGAAGGAAGATATTCGGTAATTTCAATAAGAAGCACACATCACATAGAAGTTAGCTCTTCAGCTAGTTATTTCTGTAAATAATATCAATTATACTAGTAGCTAAGGAATGAATAACACTTAATTGCCATATAACTCTTCATGGTATGTACCACATTAGATATTATATATTATCCGTATTTTAAAAATTAAAAACCTGAGGTACAGAGAGGCTAAGTAAATTGCCTGAGGTCCCATAACTATTAAGTATTTAATCCAGGTGTTAATCCCAGGCACTCTGGCTCCAGAATAAGGGAGTAATCTCTATGTTATGCTAAAAGGGATAAGCATCCTAGAAGAATTTCTAGATAACTCAGCTTTGATAATTTCATTCCTTCAGGACTGGTCAGGCCTGGCTAATCTACTGTGGAGAACTATGAGGATGTAGCATGGCAATGACTTGCTACTGAAATAGATACAAGTTTTAGTCAACAACCTAAGATGTTTATCTTTATTCTCTTTAAATAAATACCAATCCAATAAGGCCCCCGTTCTACCATAGGGTTTAGGTAAAGCCAAAATGTCTGGGGGCTCCTCCAGTCAGTAGTCGTAAATCCATATTACATATTGCTGAGGCTCCATTTGTATCATGTCATGCAGACACTTTCAGTTCTCTACAGGTCCCAGGGTTCCTAGTGGCAGGGGGAAGTTGGAGATTCTAGAAGTCCAAACTTCATGTCCACTGTCTTCACTTGCATCACATCCATTCCCTAACGTGTTGGTCCCTCCACAGGACTATGCCACAAACAGTGCATGATACACCTAATCTCTCCCCACTCCAGGGAAGTCTCTCCCTCTTCTTTACTTGCCACTACATTTGGAGGAATTCTCCTTCTTCTCCTCTCTCATCATGACTCCAAAGATAATTTTTCAATGAGTTTTGGCTTTTGCAAATAAGAGGAAAGTGCCACCACTTCTAGAACTGCAAAAATACAGCTTGGGGTAACATATAACAAGTGAAGAGATTGAATCAGTAATTTAAAACCTACCTACAAAGAAAACTCCAAACCCAAATGACTTCACTGATGAATTCTATCAAATGTTTAATAGGAATTAGTACCAATTCTTTGTGAACTTTTCAATAAATTAGAATTGGAGAAAATACTTCCCAATTCATTCTAAGAGGCCAGTATTACCTTGATACCAAAATCAGACAAAGGTATCACAGGTAAACTGCAGAACAATATCTCGTAGATATAGATGCAAAACTCCTCAATAAAATACTAGCAAACCATATCCAGTAGCATATAAAAGGGATTATATACCATGAACAGGTGGGATTTATCCCAGGAATACAAGGTTGGTTTACATCTGGAAATCAATGTAATACACATGCCAATGGAAGAAAGGACCAAAACTACATGATCATCTCAACAGATTCAGAAAAAGCATTTGACAAAATCCAACACTGTCATGATAAAAGCACTTAATAAACTAGGACTTGAAGGGACTTTCCTCAAATTGATAAAGGACGTCCTTGAAAACCCATAGCTACCATCATACTTAATGGTGAAAGACTGAATGCTTTCCCCATAAGATCAAGACAAAGACAGAGATATTACTCTTTCCACTTATATTTAACATTTTATTGAAGATTGTAGCAAGGGTATTTAGGCAAGAAAAAGAAATAAAAGACTTCCTGATTGGAAAAGAAAAATTAAATATCTGTATTTGCACAAAATATGGACTTGTATATAGAAAATCCTAAAGAATACACCAAAAAACTTAGAGCAAATAAATGAGTTCAGCAAGGGTACAGGGTACACAATCAAAATGCAAAATTTAATTGTATTTCTATACGCTAGCAATGAACATTGTGAAAATGAAACTAAGAAAACAATTCCACGAAAAAGAATAAAATGCTTAGGAATGAATTTAGCAAAAGAAGTGCAAAATTTATACTCTTAATAATAAAAAATATTCTTGAAAGAAATTAAATATGATTTAAACAAATGGGAAGACATCTGATGTTCATGGATCAGAAGAATTAATATTGTTAAGATGGCAATACTCCCCAAACTGATCTACAGAGTCAACACAATCCTTACCAAACTCCCAACTGGTTTTCCTGCAGGACTTGACAAGCTGGTCCTAAAATTCACTCAAAGCACCCAGAATAGTCAAAACAATCTTTGAAAAGGTGAACAAAGTTGAAGGACTCGCACATACTGTTTAAAACCTTTGTAGTAAGACAGTTTGGTACTGGCATAAGATAGACATATAGGTAAATGGAATAGAATTGAAATTCCATAAATAAACCTTAAGGAAACAGGGAGAGGGAAAAACATACAGAGTAAAACCCAAATTTCTATCTTAAGGGAAATAATTCCATATATTATCTGTCTATAGTGCCACAATATTTTTTTAATGATTCCCTATGAAATCATTTTGGAATGAACATAATTAATTGGAATGAATATTTTCCAATTGAAATTTGGCAATTGAATATTTTTGTCACTGCAGAGAAAACAATCAGTATTTCTCTTCTCCACTCTACTACATTATTCCCTTTCCACTTCCCTAACCCCTGGCTCCATGGTCAACCACATGGTGAACTCTCTGGAAAGAACAAGCATTAGCTGATTTAAATACATCTGAGGTGTAAGCTATTCTTATCCCAAATTTTCCTGAAGCTCAAAGGTCCTTAGAGTGTTAGTGAGCCAGAGTATCCCGAAAGAATTTCTGTGACCTCTGAAGACAGACCCAGCCAAGTTACCATATTACCTAAGATTAGAGTTTAGAGCAAGGCAGGTGATTTGGTAAGAGAAACTGTCTAAGCTCCAATAATAAAACTATGGTTCAGTCATTAAAGTTACTATAAAGTAGCAACTGTTTTAAAAATTGTCTCTTGAACCAGAACCAGAGATTTGTATTTTAGGAGAGTTGGGAGGATTTAGTTAAGATTGAGGAAGAAATGAGAAACATTCAGAGGTATCAAATTTGAGACAGTATTAAAAAAGAAAAATATTCTTTTTAAGAAATTGTATATAGGAAAATGAGGGGATTGCTGCTGTTTCAGAAGGGGCAGGGAGGGGACAAAACAAAACCAATAATTAATCTTACAATATATGAGACTGAAGGAAATTAAAGTAAAATGAATATGAGTGACTTGAGTTTGTTTTGGAATAGAGAACCTATTTAATAATGAGGCAACTGCCCAGACTGAAAAGAAATGTTTGGGGAGGGATGAAGAAAAGTTTATAGAGGCCAAATTTATTGAGCTCTTAAAATATGATCATGTTGGAGTGAATTTTAAAAGTTGTGATTATTAAAACTACTTACTACTTCTCTTCATTTTTATCCTGCCAAATCCTGCCAGTTAAAGAGCACATGACATAGGTTATTGTAACAGAATTCAGAGAATCCACAAAACTTTATTAAATGTCCCCAAAACACACACTGAATCTAACAAAAATCAGTTTTGCCTACTGTTCAGATGTTACTTTCATCTTGAAGAGTCCATAAACCATATACAGAGTTATAATGAAAAAAAGCTGATAAGTTGTGATTGTTCTGAAGATATTGTGATATTCGTCTCCAATAGAGATAAATTTCCCACTGTACTCTTCCCTCCCCCAGTATTGTAGCAAATACAAGTGATATGTGCTATGGAATTGGAAAATTCTGATAAATTTATTATCTAAATATCTAATCATAATTCTTTTTACAAAACCTCAAACAGATAAGTTTCTTCATCTAAATTAAAAATACAAGCAGATGAATTTTAGATTGGGGATATTAACATTAAAGAGAATATCCAAGTTTGGTGGTAACAGATGGAATAGGAGAGAAGAAAAGGCAGGACAGGGAGGCAGCACCACTGGAAACACACTGATAGATTAACAATTAAAGAATGAAATAGAAGGAAATTGCCTACAAATTTTTACAGGAGAAAGTTAATCTAAATTGACACCTGTCCTGAAAAGGTTAGCTGTCACATTCAATAGCAGGGGCATATAGTGGTCACCAGCTACCTAAGGGAAGAAGTTGGTAAATTACTTTCTCCCAGTTCACATACTTTTCCAGAAAGATCAGCTCTTCAGTGTCTCTGGCTGGTCTGCATTAGGAGGGCTTCCCATTCAGTGGAAGGTTTTGTTAACCTAGCTAGCTGCAGGTCCTGATTGGTCATGGGAGAATCTGGGCTAAATGGTATACATTTCCGATGATGTAAAAGTAAATTAGAGAACAGGGCAAGTTATTACACCAGAGAACGTGGGGCAATGGGGAATAATAAAAATCAGGCTACTCTAATTTCCTTTGAACAACTAAATATACACAGGTCATTATTTCCTGTAATCCGCAGGCCTCCCAGTGCAGGCCCCGGCCCTGCGTTAAAGCCTCCGAGACAGAAACAACAAAACGCAATGTGGAGAGAAATGAAAAAGGCTGTAATGCTATTTAAAGAATGGATTAAGTACAGTTTTCAGAGGCTGGATTTCTTCTCATATTGGAATGTTAAATTAGATAACTGAGGAGGAAAACTCACCTTGTTTGAAAAATTCAGATGTTCCCCTAACAGTAATTTCCATTCTTGTTCCATGTAGTCTGTTCCTGTACAACGCTGAGGTGGCTGAGCCACATTTTAACTTCTCTTTGCCAAGGCTGGATCGTAAAGGGAATCACAGTTTCTTCTAGAATGGGATTTAGGCTATACTTAACATTATTTCTCTGGAGACTGATCTTAGTCCTTAATTTCAAGCCTATGCCAAAATTGGTCTATTTTCCCAGGACATACACCATGCTACTTTTATAGGAATGAGGAAGTCTCTTTTCCAGTCTTAGGTAGGTCTGCACATCCCTCCCAATATATGGGGACTTCTAGGCAGTCAGAAGAGGCTACTTATAGGCCTATGGCATCCTGTGTGTCGGCAAGAGAATGACTGAAAAAGATGAAGCCTTCACCAGTCCTTTCGGCTGCATGGAGCCATTATATCCAAATTACCTGCTTATTAAATATGCAGACTCTTGGGCATCTAATCAAACTTGCTGAGGGGTGGAACCCAGGAACCATTTAAATAATGGCCCCAGGTGATTCTTTCTTTTATTTTTTGTGAGGAGGATCCGCCCTGAGCTAACATCTGCCAATCCTCCTCTTTTTTATCGCTGAAGAAGACTGGCCCTGGGCTAACGCCCATGCCCATCTTCCTCCACTTTATATAGGACGCTGCCACAGCGTGGCTTGACAAGTGGTGTGTCAGTACACGCCGGGGATCCGAACCTGCGGACCCTGGGCCGCTGCAGCAGAGCACGTGCACTCAACCACTTGCGCCACCGGGCCGGCCCCTCAGGTGATTCTTATAAATACTAAAGTGTGAAAACTACTGCTAGCCATTCTCACAAAAATTATCGAAAGGGACTGCTAGGGATTTTCTTTATCACATTTGTATCTGGAGACATCTAGAACTAAATTCATCGTGACTGTGCCAAGTTTTTCTCCATGCACTATAATATTGCGGAGAATAGGATTTCTTCCCCTGGTGCTAAATTCTTAAGTCACCTCATCATTGAGTCCTATTGCATTTTAACATGTCCTTATTGTTTCACCCCTGGAAGGATGCATAATCTGTGAAACTTTTCTCACAGGGGCATTCTTGGTTCCCAGGTAGCTAGACTGGGACACAGAGTCTGTGTGATGCTCTCACTCTGGAAGGCTGGCCTGGTCCCAGCAAATCTATCTGGAAAGACTGGAGGCTATCTGATGATGGTAAAGGTTGTGTTGAGACCCTGAAAAGTCAGCACTGTTGATCCAGGAGTTCAGCTTAAGGGATAGGGGCAGTGAGTGAAAGACAGAGGGGGGACGGGTGGTCTGTGATACAGCCATGTAATGTATGTCTAAACATGAGTTTCTTTACTATCGAATATTTAGACAGACACATAAGGATAGTCCTGGTTTAGGCCTCTTGACTCAGTGTAATCATTAATTGCCCCCCTTTCACTCTCAAAGGTGTTCAGTTTGGATAAAAATGGTATGCATGTACAGTAATATCTGGTACTCCCATCATCTTTGCTGGTCTTAAAAAGATACCACGTATCCATGTTCTATTATTAAAAGGTTATCAAGCCTCTTTAAGGCTTTATTGTTACTAAGCCTTAGAGCAAGTTTTAATAAGGTGAGAGAAATAACAAGTTCCGTTGGTACTAGGTGTGGAGTGGAGGAAGGGTAGCATCCAAGAGAACGGTGTAGAATAGAAAGATTGAGGATAAGTTTGTTTCAGGCTATATCAGATACTACAAAAAGTCCTGTTACTTCTGATAGTTAATTTTTCTTTAAAAAAAGTTATGTTTGTAATTCAGAGCACACAAAATGTTTAGAAATTATCTTTTTATCAAAGCATTGAATGTACTTATTTTTATAATTTTTCTCGATTATTAAATAATAATCTTGAATATTAAATAATAACATATTAAAAAATCACACTTTTACTCTGATTTACGTAGTATTAACATTTTTAGCAACATTTTCCAGCTCTTTTTTCTCCCCCCGTCATCTTTGGTAATAGTCTAAATGCTATTAATGGCATATTAGAAAAGAAATTCCTACCTTTCTAGGAGATGTTGTTATTCTAGAATCATAGAAAATTGGACACCTTTATTTAAAGAAAGTAATTGTCATAATCCTGTTAGGTCTGGGAGGCAGAGAAGAAAGTTAAACAAAATGGGGGCTGATATTTTAGTATTTTAAAATTTGGGGGAAAAAAAGGCACTTTCACAGAAGTGAGTTCTGTTGTCACTGCCAGAAAGTGTCTCTGAGAAAATAAACATATACAGCCCCTCTATAAGAAAAAAAAAAGTGAGAACAGGATTTTTTTTTTCCCTCTTAATTTGCTGTTTGTTTCTAAAAAAAATCCACCCCCACATAGGTCACTTGGAATTCATTTTGTCTACATCCTGGACTGCACGTAGAGAGACAAAAAAAAATGCCTGGGATCTGAAAAGAGGAATGTGGTAGGGCATGGGAATTGCAATGTCGTGGTGGTCACCAGAGCATATTTTGGCTTGTCTTAAAACAAGCAAGCACCGTTGGACCTTTGGAATACTAGCAAATTAGTCCCGCTATCAGCCTACCTATCAGAGGCTGGCTGCCTGAGAAAAAGTGTGTGGGTTTGTAGCTGCAGCCTGAGGCGTTGGCAGGCCCTCTGTCACCCCTGCCCGCTTTCTGACTTCCAGTACTGTTCAGCGACCTCTGCCCCTATCCGGTGTACTGTTACAGTTCATTTCAATAATTAAACAGTTCGGGGATGGCAAGACTTTTGTGTTGTCAAGAGAAAATCAGGGCAGTGGCCTTTTCTTAATACTGAAATCAGGAGTGTTTGGGTTTAATTATATTAGCTAGTGCCTGTTCATTAATTTTCCCAATCATAGGGAGACATGTTTGCTGGAAAGATTGGCAATGGGTTAAAGTGGTTATTAAGGCAGGGCATTTCAAAGGAAAGGGATCCGAACTCTGACAAAATCAGATGTCTGAAATTTCAATCAAGCGACCTGGGTTCTGATGGCAGCTTTACTCCTAGAAATAAGACAGCTTCTCTTCCATCTGGAATCCCAAGTCACTCAGGGAACTGGACTAAGCCATTGGATGCCAGCTCCATATACGCTGATTTCTCAATGCCAGAAAAACAAACTGCTCCCTTCAAACTCCAAATACTTGGTTGATGTACCACTTTTGAAAAGTCTCGTACATCCTCACTTACTACGGCTCAGTGAAGCTTTACCACCTCCCCACTTCAAGGAAAAAAAAGCAACATAATGTACTTAGTGAAACCAGCAAATTTCCTATTTTTGCTACTTTAGCAAAAACGTTAATACTTCAACTTTTTGTTAGGGATGTCTTGGAAATTTTGCTTATTTTTTTTTTCCCTTTGGAGAGTTTAATGTGTACCTTAATGCCCCCTTTCATTATCGGCCTGGCCCTCTTCCCAGCTCTTCCCTGCTGACTCCGGACCTATCCTGGTGATTTTGCGGTGGTGGCTGGCTCTTGGTCCTTCAGACATGTTTGTGGCTTATAAGTGTATCAAATTAGATGCTACAGTCTCCTAGGTCTCCTCCCTATACAGACAAAATTTGTCTTGCACAAATCTTCACTGGCATCCCTAGACTTCTTTTTTTTTTATCATCTATCTCCTTTGTGAGCCTGAGAAATGCCCAATGCATGTCTCTACTCACAAGGAAAATGGCCAAATCATAATAATTCAAAGGTGTCCTACTAACCCTTTTTAATCCTTGAGGATCCAGTTCGCCAATGAATACCATTGATGTTTAAGCTTGCAACCAGTCATGTTGATTAGACTGAGGCTCTAGAGAATGAAGCAATGGCTATAATAACCCTGCATTCTTCCCAAGTTCAGCCAAAGAGCTCTATTTCTTTCCTGACTAGCTGAAGATTCAAACAGTGATGACCGTTAGAATTTGTGTAATATTCCTCATGTTTAGTTCTGCAGGATTTTATTTAGTTTGGCTCTAATTCCTGTGGGCTCTTGAGAGCTATGCAACAGAGAGGTCAGAAAATGGGTTTTGGAGCTAGATAATCCGGGGTCAGATCCTAATCCTGTCTCTTTTTATCTGTAGCAAGTCACTTAAGGTCTATCATCATTTTCTCATCTGTAAAATGGACTTGATAATAGTATCTACCTTAGAGCATTGTTGGAAGAATTAAGTGAATAATACTCGTATAGAACAGTGTCTGTCACAAGATAGTAAACATCAGTTCTTATCATAGCACCATGAGCTGATATCTATTACAGCATCTAAGACTTTGACTTGTAAATTTTATTTAGATGCTTTTATTTCTTTGCAAGCTCTTTAAGTATAAAGATTTGAGTTCTTTTCATTTCTGTGTCCTTAGTGTAGCATCACAGTGACTTGTACAAAGTTATTCAATAAACACTCGTTAATGGATGACTGGATGGACGGATGGATGGATGAATGATGGACAGATGAAAGTGTGGATATGTAGCATTGGGGCTGGTCCTAAGCAAGCATTTTAAGATCATATGGGGTGTCTCTAGTGATATCTCCTTGCTATCATTTCCTTCAACTCTTCAGATCATGTTGCCTTTCCAAGCTTGGATAAACTCCAAGCTTTGTTTTTCCTCCCCTTTCCTATCATAATTTTCCTCTCTTTAGTCCTTCTAAGTGACTAATTATCTAGTTTGATCAGTAAGTGAAAGGGGCTTTATGTGTCATGACTTTAAGATAACTTGTGTATTTTATCAGAGGATTTTTTCTGTGCTTCATTCCAAGGAAATGACTAATATGGGGATTTCAATAAGGGTATTAGGAAAAGTATTTTCTGTAGGAGGCTTTTGGACTTTTTAAAAATCATAACCTATAAACATCTGCCTTCTCTACCTGGAACTAAAACTGACCCTGAACGGTACTTTATTCCAATATATAAACAGCTAAATAAACTCATTTTGGATGAAAAGGTAGGGGGTAAATATTGAAAGACTAAGAGGCCCCCAGGAAGCCCCCTGTGGCATAGGCTGAGTTATAGTTTAACGATAGGTTTAACACATGCAGTTTAGCCTCTCTCCCTCCCCCCAGGGGAAGTGAAGCCGAGTGTCAACATGAAATATTCAAGTCTCATATTTTCCAGGTGTACACAAGCCAAATCTTGCAATGGTGTTGGCGACTTCTCAGAGTTGCAAAATAATGGAGAAATTTTCAAGTGAATGATTCTCTGGCTCTCTTAAGAATATCCTTTATTTCTACTTTTTCTTTCAAACTTGATATTTCAACACAGGTGGAAGGTCAAAGTGGAACTCAGACAAGTGTCACATATCTTGCTGAGGCAACAGGTATATAATGAAGACTTCCTAAAGCTGAAAATACAATGGATGAAACAAGAATTGAATAAAAACTCTGAGATTTACTATGCACATGGTTGAAGCATTTATTAGCCAGGTTGGGAATATGTCATGACTCGTTTACCAAGTGCCTGGGTAATGGCTGTCGGTTACTAAGAGCATAGTTAGAGCACTGTTGAAAAGGTCCTCAAACTGCAGAGGAAGGTAATCTGCCGGGAAGAAGGATCCAGCTGGCATCCCCTCTTCATTGTAAGCCACCCTCACTCATTGTGGATGCCCTGAAAGAAGTTTGTAAAAGAATTGTACAGGAAAAAGAGAAGGGGATCTTGGGCTCATTCATGGTGAAATGGTAAGGACTGAAGAGAAAGGGGAACAGCATAGGAGATGAAAAAGGAACAGTCACAGAGGAGAAAGAGAGATCCAAGCATTTAATTCTACAGACGCGCGCGAGAGAAATAATGCTCTCCTGAAGGTATTACTTGCAGAAAGATGGAACAGGGTGAGAAATAAGGAGTGGAGTGAGGATATATTTATTATTTACCTACTATATTCTGGGAAGAGATGGCCATGTTCTATCACATCATCAATCCTCTAATGTCGGTATTTTTGGTCCCCATTTCATAAAAGAGTAAGTTAGGGCTCAATGAGGTAAAGAGTGATGCCTCAGGTCAGTGTTGAGTAAAAACAAGTCCAGGATTCCAATACACATTGTCTGGTCCTATCTAAATTTTTTCTGGACCTTCTGCCTCTCAATGGGAGCCTTTGATTTGGCTCTAACATGTTCCTTAGTTTCCTAAGTAAAGGTGGAAACGCCAGAAGGAGTAGCATGGTATGGTGAAGAGGAAGCTGTTTTGGGAGAGACAGATCCCTTAGTTCTAGTACTAGCTACATGCTTTTAACCACTAGTCTAGGCTCCTTTCTTCCCCATCTTTGAAATGAGGGATGGGACTCAATGTTGTCTTAAGGTGGCTTTTAGCTCCAATATTCCGCGGTTCAATTGAGTTAAATGAAAGTGAACATAACTAGATGAGGGCTGGCTCTAGAATTAATACTAATGTATTATTTCTAGAAGGGTTGTTAGGGTCATTCGGAGAAATGCTTTAAATTTATATTCCATTTAGAAGATCATGGTAGTAGAGGCAAAAGAAATTACATGAGAATATTGAACAAATATGAAATTCAGGAGACAGATATTTCAAAATTTTTTGGAAAGCTTTGGAAGAGAAGAAAGAAGTTGGTAGGAGAAAGATTGAATCAAAGTTTTTCGCCCCTTTGGGGAAACAGCTGCATTACTGATGTTCCTTTCCTTGTACCAGAATTGTGTACTTATTTCAGAATATGGAAGCACTTGTAGCATTTTTTTCCCCACTCTTACGAGTTCCAACAAGTGAATTATATCCCTAGCTAGGTCATTCCATATTCTTTATTTACTTTATAACTTGCTCTAAGTATCTTAATATTAACAATTAATCTAATATATCTTGTATTCAATTCAGAGACTGCTAACTAAAATAACATGTTATAATCACATTCTGCCTAAATCAGACCTTAGATCTCTAATATACTTTATAGATTTCTAAGTTATTTTCTATACACCAAAACTTCTCTAGATTCTTCATGCAATAAGGTTGGTATGAATAGATTAAATTACAAATACATTATGAAATTTGATATTCACACAATCTTATGAAGATAAGGCAGATTTTATTTTCATCTATAGATGATGAATCTGAGGCACAGAGAGGTTAACAAACTTGCCTCAGGTTTTTTTTAAATTTAGGAACCACATAACTTTATTGGAAGAAATAGTAAAACTGGAAGAAAAAACTGAAGTGTACGTTTTGCAAGGGCAATATTGCAATGTGCATGCCAGGCATGGTGATCAGGAGAAGTTGCTCCGTGGCTGTAGGGAAGGCAGTCCAAGCCCAGTTGTTACTGCCAGTGGCCCAGGGTGAGCTTGCCAAAGAGGTACTCTGCCAGATTCAGGGGCCCCCATCTTGCTCAGGTTGGTGACATGGCCCCCCAACTCTATGATGGAATTGACTTGCCCGTGCAGGTAGTGAATCCTCAGGAGTTCACACAGGTGGGCATTGTTCTTGTGGGTGGCCAGCTGGTGCAGATCCAGCAGGCTCTGGTTCACACTCTTCTCCAGATGGAAGGTGCACTCTGTGGCCTTAAGGCTGCTCACCCAGTCATAGCAGTCTGGCTTCTTGATGTTGTGGACACTGATGGGGTCCCTGCACTGGTTCTGCAGCCTCATCAGCTTTTTGGTGTGCTCCCTCTCCTCATGCGACTGGGACAAGAAGTCCTGGGCGAAACGCTTCAAGGCCATGTTGTTGCTGTTGAAGTAGTAGACGGTGGATGGGCACAGGTAGGAGGCATAGAGCTCCAGGATGACGGTAGGCTTGCAGTTGGGGTGGTAGTTAATTAGTAAAAAGGTGAGTCTAGAACCTGGGAGCTCTAATGCCAGTTCAAGCCCTACTCTGAGTTTGGCCTGCCTAATCTGTTTCGTCCTCTCAGTAGTCCTGGGGGCATCACAAAACTGAAACATCAGACATAAGATAGAGATGTGGGATGGAAGACAGAGAACGGAATTAAAACCATTAGCTCTGGGTGTTAATGTGAACTTCACTACTTAGCTGTTTGGCTTTGGGCCAAAATTAATAAACCTCTCCGAATTCTCAAAACAACCTTTCTGAACTTTTTCTTCACTTGTAAAATGTGGACAATTACCCATAACTTGAAAGGTTGTTGTCCAAAAGAAATAACATTATCTCTTTGAAAATAATTTTAAAATTATATACTGTATAAATATTACCTTTATTATTGTGACTATAGAGCCAAATCTTTAATTGTCTATATTTTTGTCATATAGCAGCAGCATACATAATTTAAATAATTCCAAATAAATAAGTCACTATCTCCTTTATTTTTGATATCTTTTATTTTTAGTAATTAGAAATATAACATAGCCATATTATCATAAGGAAAATAAACATTTAAAAATTAACCTTATTTCTCTATTCCTAGGTCTTGCCTTCTTTTCTATGCTTACAGAGAATCTATAGCTTTCCTGAAAATGTAGTCCCCAATGAGCCGCATCATTATCACCGGGGAATTTGATAGAACTGTAGATTGTAAGGTCCCTCTCCAGACCTACTGAATCAGAAACTCGAGGATTGAGGTCCAGTAATCTGTGTTTTAACAAGTTCTCCAGGTGATTCTGACTCATGGTAAGGTTGGAGAATCAATGCCTTAGATTAGTGTAAAACACTCTCTTAAAGTGAAGTCCTGTAAACTCCACAAATGTTCCCTGAATGGCTACTAAGTGTAAGATACTGTGCACACTGAATAGAGAATTAAAAGAATAACGCAGACCTCATGATTCCTCCTTCTGACATTCCACAGTCTTTAAACAGAACTAGGGAACAGGAAAGGACTGTGTTAAGTAATACAAACATTAAGTTGAAAATCCAGCTCATCTGGGTTAGAAATGGCAAGTAATTCAATTCAGGATTCAAGGATTTCCCTGTTACATAACATTTGAGACTTATCCCACATGACCAAGAATAGGGCCTTGATAGGATATGGTTGTCTTTCCTATTAGCATCACAGATCAGGAACATACCTCAGAACACTCAATTTCTCTCAATGAGAGTAGGAGACGGACAAGGAAAGGGAGAGGGAACACAATATTTATTCAGTCACAAGATCTCTCTCAGAGGAGAGAGGAATACTTTTTTGTTCTGCTCAACTGTTTGAGCAGAGATAAACTGGAGGAGGGAGGGTGGAAGAAAGAGAGGGACCACACAAAGGAGGCAGAAATGTCAGTACTGTATGCAAAGTAGATCAGGTGGGAAAAAAAAAAACCTCAGAAGGCCCCTCCAGGCAAGTGGCATTACTGTTGGGGAGGTCTTAATAAGGTGGGTAGAAGCTGTCACTGTCCTGAGCACATTCCCCAAAGGCGTGTCATCAGAAAGCAATTTAGGAACAGAGAATTCCAACTATTTTGAATCCACAAAAAATGTAATTTGGGGTTACACCCTCACAATGTATATTTATGTGGGTGTTTATTTTTTGTAACTTTCATAAATATACGGTTAAGCACAGACAATAGAATTTAATGGATAAAAGTAAGCAAATAGAATTGCTAATATTATCTTCACATGACCCATCAGTCTGCCTTGCTCACCTCGCTGTGAACTTCCTGGTTTAGACCAAGGTGAAAGGCATTAGAGGTTACAGAGGGAAAGGAAAGATGGATCTGCACCCTATGTCCTCAAGCATCAGGGATCCAGATAGACAGGTGAAGACTGCAGTTTTTGATGGCTAATATGTATTTGAATATGCCAAATTCTCTACTGACTAAATAGTGTAAGATTGGTTCTTCCCCCATCCTGATGCTTTCTCACCAAATTCCTTCAGAACTCAACAAAGCTTCTTCTAGTGGTAGAGTGGTCACCATGGAATGTAAGGAAAGGAATGTCCAAACTTATCTGGCTAACACAATATCCCTTGGCCCATGACTCACAAACCCACAGTTCTGTAAACAAAACATAAAACAAAACAAAATTAGCATGTGTTTGAGCGTGCATTGGAAAGGTGGAAAGTTAAGGGGAAGGGCCTTGATGAAGCCAAGGCAGGTTTAAAGATATAACTTTATATAGCAATGCAGAGGGTAAGCAATTGCTTTATATAGCAATTTAGGGAATACTAGAAATTGGAGGCAGAAATGACTCATAGTCATTTGAAAAAAAACTTGGGTAGGTTTTTGGGTTAATTGCTGTTTCTGTTAAATGATGTTTTCATTTGTGTGTGTGTGTGTGCAGCATGGGCCAGAGATACCGAGGAGGTGGTTTTGTTGAAGGGAATACAGTAGGAGAAATATTAACTCAGTTTGATAAAGAACCAGGCAGGTTCTTTAGGCTGGGGACTTAACCTATCATGGAGAGAGTATAGCACACCAATATGGTATTTATAATCATGAAACCCAAGTCAGCATATCAACAGCCTTCTCTAGGTATCTATTTTCAGACTGAATGTCCTCTTTGAATAATGAATTGCCTAAGTTTACCGTCTGATGTTTATCTTAGTTTATGACCAGAATCAAGACATTCAAACTCTTCTGCTCCACATCCTCCCACACATACCTGGTGTGTACACAGCTTAATTAGACAAACATTGTCATATTTGTTGTGATTACATGGCAAAGATCAGGATCACTAAATCTTCTAATACAACCACCTATCTCCACTACATGATTTTTTGGAGTATATGTAGGAAAGAGAACATGATAGATAAGTATATTCGTGTTAGTAATTTTGGATGGAAACCAATGCCCAATATAGTCTATGCATCATGAACCAAACTTGACCATGTGTGAGCCTGAAGGATTCCTTTTGTCTATTATTAAATTAGAAAGAAGAAGACCCCAGGCCCCATTTGTATTGTGGGAGGGAGGAGTGAGATGGGATGTGATCCAAGAGACAGGCCACCCAAAAGACAGAACTTTCCATATAGAAGTAACAGCTTCTAATAGCGTCTCCCCTTTCACAGGTGAAACCAAATCCCCCTACTAACACCAGTACAGGTCTTGAGGATGGAATGTGGGTAGAGGGAAGAAGGAGACCAGTACAGAGGCTATATTCCTTTTTATAGCTTACAGTACAGTATAATACTTTTTAAAAAAATTTGTCTGAAAATTACCACTTTCAAAAATCAATGGGAATCCTCAAGTACCACAACCATATATATTTGAGGAGTAAAAGACGAGCCAAACTGAAGATAAAATATTGCCTCCTACAATGATCTTGAATTGAGAATCAATTTTGCTATCATTACTGGACTGAGTATAGAGATATGTTCTTCACAAAATTCACTTCAGAGAAGTATTTTGCGAGCTTTCTATATTTCTAAGTTTTCAGATTCCTGATCCAGGAAGTGAAAATATGTTTCGTCTCACTTTTCAATTCTGCTCTCTTGGTGGCGACTTCCTGGAATACGTATTGAAAATTCATACGCCATACGATTTCCATGATTAACTTGCAATGTCTGCCATTGGCATGGAAAAAGGGAGTCAAAGTACGTGTTCATGTATTTGACATTGAAGAAGAATAGGAGTAGGAAGTAACAAGAAAGGAGCAGAATAAGGAAGGCTGTAGATATTTGTGGTGTATACAGGAAATAAGATAAGGCAGGACTACCAGATGAAGAAACGAAGATTCCCAAGGAGAGGGCAAGGCTTATGCTTCCAGATCACATGACAAGAAGTGCCAGATACTTGACTTAAAACAACTTTAATATTTTGCTATCAAACACAACTTAAATCTATGCACACTTAAAAGATACTAAAAATAAGCTCAAGCAAGAGCAAGCTTGTGGCTCCTTGATGTAGGACAAATTCAGGAAAGAGCTGTTGGAGCCCAGAGTGAATCTTCCTGAAAGATTGTAAAAGGATGCAGTGCTGAGCCAGTGTAAATTCCTTCTCCTGGTCTCCTTTACCTTTCCCTGCTTTCTTGCTGATGTCTCTTGTTGTTTATGGCTGAATGTTTAGGGTTTCTTCCTTTTAACGATTTCTTTAGGCTTTGACTTGCCTGTCACCACTGAGTTTTATGCTTTTGTTATAAGGCAGTGAGCTTGCTCCACACACAGTCTAAGTTGAGCAAAAACTCCTTCCAAAGCCCCCCAAACGATAGCATTGTCCTTTTTAATGTATGCTTAGAGAAAGAAACAATCTGTTTCATTCCTTCTGTTAGAACAGCTGGAATGAAATGAATAGAGGGGGCTGAGCTGTTCTGCAAAATCTTTGATAATAGGGAAGTACAAGTGTTCCCCGTCAGCAGTAGGATGATAATTTCTCTGGTACGAGTGATGTAACCAAGTGGTTGTATATTACTGCCCCATTCTTTCTTGTCCCAAGACACCCTTGGAAACACGATGCTACATCTCAATGGGATTTTCCAGTACAAAGATTCTTTTCAAATAACATAATTGTGGATACACACCACTCCTACAGAGGTAAGTATACTGAAGATGTGCCAAAATATTAGGGCAGAAATTTAGTTCCCATGGCACACAAGCAGGAATCCAACCATTTGCAGCAATAAATAAATTTTTTGTAGACTCCAAGATTATACAGTGTACACGCTCTATAAGACTCAAATTGCTTGTTTGTTTGTTTTGGAGTAAAACAACCTGATAAATGAAATGAGAGAAAAGTATACAAGAATGCAGAATATTCTTGTTTCACAGATGAAATTGGTATATTTCTATTGCTCTTTAGCATAAAAAGCCTGTAGGTGAAAAGAAATGATTTAAAGACATAACAGTTCTTTGCTTAATATCGTGCCAATATTCTTTGCTTAACATTGGTTGAATTTTACTTCCGTGACTTTCAGCCACTACGTAAAGAAAAGAAACAGACACACATGCAAAATAAAAACAATAGCAACAATAAAAAATCATCCAACCTAAGCTTCAATCAAAATGAAGTCCAGCAGAAAAAGAATAGCATAACATTGGAGGCGAAATGGGCATAAAGAAAGAAATAGTTGAGTGTCAGATCTCTGGAAATCATGTCATTTGCACAGCAGTTGAATAAACCTGCCTTTAGACATGTGGAGATCTATTATGTAGAACACATAATAGACTTAATTTCTCAGGGGGAAAAATTAGAACCAGTGGATAAACCATAGAGGGGCAGATGCCAGCTCAAGATAAGAAAGAAAATTTAAACTACATATACTCAACAGTAATCATGACCACCATCACTGGGAGTTCTCAAGCAAAGACTGTAGTAAGGAAGACCAAAAGATTCTCTGCCATCATTCTTGAATTTACCAGGCTATGATATTGAAGCTATGATGGTCCAGTTTGTATTTGAGGGTGTTTATTCACTTAGGAGCACCATGAAGAATGAAATATAAGATTAAGGAGTGGGAGGTAAGGAAGGGTCTTAACTGGACTACTGTGATCTAGGATTCAATCTCTCTTTATTTGGCTAAAATCACCCTGATTTGTCTAGGAAGACCAACTCTCCCCTACTCTTTATTCATTCAGTTGGGGTTCACATCCCCTAGTTCTAGGAGAAATCTTGACATGGATTTGCTCAATAAAATCATTACATTCCTGGCCACAGTGATTGGTTAAGCAATGAGTGTATGATTCACAACCAGCCAGTTGGGGCTAATGAAACATAATGAGGAGTCTCTATGCTCGAGTTATTGAGAGGCCACAACAAAAGCCTAGAGCTTCTGGAAATCATTGTGTCATCAGCAGACAAGAGCCTATGCAAAAATAAAGTCAACCCAGAGTAAAGCAGAGATGAGATGGGGCAGAGTGAAAAGGAGTAGAAATTCATGTTAGCTCTTGAAACTAGGCATGCTTAAAACTACCTTTACCCCTAGACTGTTTATTCATTGATCCCCCCTCCCCCTCAAGTAACTGTTGTATTTAAGTTTATTTAAGTTGGTTTTTTTAATCACATGCAACCAAAGAGTTCTAATTACTACATGGATGTCCAGTGAGAACCATAGTGTGAAGTCCCTGGACATTCAACAGTCACCAAGGGCCAGGAGAAGAGCAATGGCAAATTTGGCCACCTTATGATGTTGCTGGGGAGCTGGCCCTGAATATAAGAACGCTATTGACCTTAACTAGATTCTCTTTTCATATCATTGACTGAATCTTAATTTTTTTCGCCTCAACCTCTGCTAAATAATTTAGTTTCCTCATAGCCTTTCCAAACCAATCACATCTGATTTCAGTTATTCTAGACTTCAGGCCATCTTACTTTTTACAGACATACGTACACTGGTGTAGTTTGGTACAATGAAAAATGCTGATCATTACATTGATTGAAAATGCTCACCTGTTATTATCTTACTGGATTCCACCCTTCTCCATTTCTTTATTCTAGTATTGAGTTATTTATTATTATTATTGAGTTACGTATTATCTTTGTATTTCATTTGAATACTCTAGAAAGAGAAGGAATTAAGTTACAAATGCTTAGAATCATATAGTATTTATAAAACCATTTTATTTCTATTTTGATATTTTATTTGTAATTTTTAAATTCTCATTAAAATACTTTGGTCAGGTCCTTGGTACATATTGATTGTATTTGCAAAGGAATTTAATACAATTTGATTAGATGCAATTTCCAGTACACAATGAATCCTTAAGAAGTTGTTTTTCTATTTTGTTTCTGGTAGAGTGTGCCTCACAATGACAGAAGACAGCGTGATAAGGAAGTTGGGGAAGGAAGAAAATTAGAATTTAGGATGCCAGTGTCTTAAGTTAGGAAAATGCCATAGGTTTTTCAATTTCTCACTTTTGATTGTTGAGAAAAAAAGCCTAGACATTCTCCTCTTTTGAAATAGTGAAGAAAGGAAACTACCTTTTTTTTTCTGATTGCAGCACTTCTTGATTTTTTAAGTAGTGAGACATGAATAGAAAACAATAGTACTTATTCTGAATGCTGAGGTTAAAAGACAAGATTGCGGGCAATGGGAGGTGACTGGCCCAGAGTTCCGGCTCCTCTAGTCTTATCTGACTAGTCTTAGGGCAGAAGGAAGCAGTATTCTGGGCTCACCTGTAACTTAAAACCATCACCAAAGCTAATTATTCTGAAGCTTGGTTACTTTTTAGAACAAACAAATGGCTCCAAAGGGAACAGAACTGTTGTTCATTTTCCCAGTCAATTCCATTTCAAAACATAAAAAGAGAGAGAGAGAACATCATTTTGGTTATCGTGAACTGCTCGCTGAGATAAGAATAAGTTTGTTCATATTGAATTATCTCATTTACGCATTTTTTTTTCTATTAAGGATAGCTACACAATATACTTCAATGGTTTAGAATCTTGTTTTTAGAAGACTTAAAACGTGTCTCTTCTTTCCTTGATTTAATCTTTTGTCAAATACAAATGTAGCATTTAGGACCTCTGACATGGTGTGGGAATGCACTAAACCTAGAAAGTTATGGTTGAGGGTTATGCCTGGGAGAATGATAAAGTGTTTCTTTTATTTGAGAAATCATACAGATTCCATATATAAAAGCCATAAACAACAAGCAAACAAAAGTCATTCCCTTATGGTCTCATCCAGGGTCCTTTCCATGCTCCCTAATACTAAACACTTTACACAACCAAACAGCCAACATAAAAGTCAAATTGTAGTTTAGATAATAGAATTATTTACATTTGTGTAGTTTACAGAGACCTGATTTAGAATTCAGGGGCTATGGGATTTAGTCCTGGCTCTGTCTCTATTCTCTATTCTCTGCCAATAGGCCATCTAGACCAATGCTTCTCAGACTTGAGTGACAGTTGGAATCATTGGTAGAGCTTGTTAAAAATACAGATTCCTGGGTGGACCCTACCCCAAGAGATTCTGATTCAGTAAGGTCTAGGGTCGGGGCCATGCATTTACATTCCCAGTGAGGCTAATGTGCTGATCCTTGAAAATCACTGATCTAGACCTCAGTTTTTCTCTTTGTAATGCAGGAACCCAATTAGGCCTATCCATTATAGCCCTAAAAAATAAAAGGAGACAACAATTTCCACTTTTGAAAGGGAAAAAGATTTCAGTTTAGAAGTTCTATACTTTAAAATATTAATAAAAGTTTAACTCTCCCAAGCACCTTGTGAGAAATATAGGATGAATATTGGTACCATTTTCCAGATGTAGAAATAGAAGCCTTGGATATTTACATGTCTGAAATTATCCAGCTGGGTAGCAGGAGAGTTAGGACTAACCTTGTCTCCCAACTCAGGGTCCTATTTTCTTTTGTTTATGCTTATATAAGTGAACAGTAACCCCTTTACAACCCTTAATCATTCGTGGTATTTAGGAGGAGGATACTGTCTTGCTTGGGTCACACACGCCCTTGAACGTAGCTTTGTAGCAGAGGCAGGTAATAGTTTAAAAAAAGGAGAAGGAGAAGAAAAAGGAAGAGAAGCAGCAAAGCACAAAAGAAATAGCATTTTCTGGAACAAGCCACTTGTCATCTTTGAAGATATCAACAGTGCTAAAAGAGAGCCCCAGCCTGGACTCTTATACAAGAACTCTCAACTCTATTCACTCTTGTGGTGCAATATATATATATATTTTTCATTAATTGAGATGAGATACCAGCTACAAAGAGATGTAGCTAACATTGCAGTTCTGTACCTTCTGTCTGAACGTAATTACTGTCCCACACAAACAAATGTGTGCTCTTACCTCACCTTCAGTAGCCCAGCTGCTGGAAAGTAAATCCCCAACCATTCTTTGATTAAGTTCTTGTTTCATGCTTGTAAGTTAATATTGAGATGATAGGCCAGAAGGTGGAGGCACTGTTAGAGACAACTAAAATTAAAAACAAAGTGAGAATTAATTTGTTTCTATAGTTGTCAAGGGGGCTTCTCCGAGGGAAGACCAACGTATAACTCCAGGTGCTGTATTGTGCTAAGAGAGATCCCATCAGGTTGAGCATCTCCAGGGAACCCCGGCCATTTAACATAGATGGGATTTCAGGCCATCCGATAGGTTAGGCCTCATGGTGCCTTTGTTTTATTTTTTGTTTCAGATACACTTTTATAGACACTTTCACACAACAGCACTGCTGCTCTTAAATATTAAAACACCTACAAATGATATTATCTGACTTCCATTCTTTTAGTTGTTACACCTTTTAGCCCATTCTTTTTAACCTTGAGTTTGAAAAATTAATTTTGAAATATATTTCTGAAGGTTGTACAAGGCCAAATAAACGACAATACTCATTTTTTAAAGTGGTTCCCTGACTTGCACTTTATAGACCAGTAAAATTTAATAAAAATAACGACCAACACAGAGTTAGCAATTTTCTATTTAATAAAAAGAGCATTGAAAATATAAAACCTCCTATTATAATTGTCTCATTTATCATCAGTATGAACTTTTAAAAAATAAGGAAGTAGAAAAAATATAATATCAAAATTTGAAAAATTAGCTTTATGAAAAATACAAGACAATGCCTTTAGTGTTTCTTTTAAATTATTATTATGGAAAATTTAGAAAACAAAAGAAAATAGAAGGAAGAAAAACTTGCCCAAAGTCCCACCATCCAAAGATAACCATTGTTAATAGTTTGTCTATATCCTTCTAGTCTTTTGTGTATTTTTTATTGAGGTAAAATTGCTATATAGCCTTATATTCATTTCAGGTGTAGGTACATCATAATAATTGGATCTTTGTACATACTATAAAGTGATCACCACAATAAGTCTAGTTACCATCTGTCACCGTACAATTGACCTGTTTTACCCATTTCACTCACCCTCCAACCCCCTTCCCTTTAGATAACAATCTGTTTTCTGTAGCCAAGTTTTATTTTGTTTTATTTGTTCATTTGTTTTGTTTTTTAGATTCCACATGTAAATGAAGTCATTACAGAATTTGTCTTTCTCTGTCTTATTTCACTTAGCATAATACCCTCAATGTCCACACGTGTTGTCACAACTGGAAAGATTTCCTTCTTTTTTACAGCTGGAATATACAAATATTCCATTGTGTATATTTACCACATCTTCTTTATCCATTCATCCATTAATAGATACTTAGGTTGTTTCCATATTTTGGCAATTGTGAATAGTGCTGCAATGAACATAGGGGTGCATATATCTTTTCAAATTAGTGTTTTCATTTTCTTCAGATAAATACCCAGAAGTGGAATAGCTAGATCATTTGGCAGTTTTATCTTTAATTTTTTGAGCAACCTCCATACTGTTTTCCATAGTGGCTGCACCAGTTTACATTCCCACCAATAGTGTACAAGCATTCCTTTTTCTCCACATCCTCTCCAACACTTATTTCTTGTCTTTTTGATAATAGCCATTCTAACAGGTGTCAGGTGATATCTCATTGTAGTTTTGATGTGCATTTCCCTGATAATTAGTGATGTTGAACATCTTCTCATGTGCCTGTTGGCCATCTCTGTGTCTTCCTTAGAAAAATGTCTATTTTGATCCTCTGCCCATTTTTTAATCAGATTGTTTTCTATGCTATTGATTTGTTTGTTTTTATATATATTAGTATTAATCCCTTATCAGATATGAGATTTACAAAGATTTTCTTCCATTCAGTAGGTTGCCTTTTCATTCTGTTGATGGTTTCCTTTGCTGTCTAGAAGCTTTTTACTTTGATGCAGTCCCACTTGTTTATTTTTTCTTTTATTGCTTTTGCTTTTGGAGTTGAATCCAGAAATTCTACACCAAGATCTATGTCAAGGAGCTTACTGCCTATGTTTAATCTAGGAGTTTTATGGTTTCAGGTCTTACATTCAAGTCTTTAATCCATTTTGAGTTAATTTTCATGTATGATGTAAGATAGTGGTCTAGTTTCATTCTTTTGCATGTGGCTGCCCAGTTTTCCCGACACCACTTATTGAAGAGACTGTCCTTTCCCAAATGTATATTCTTGGCTCCTTGTTATAAATTAATTGACCATAAATGTGTGGGTTTATTTCTGGGCTCTCTATTCTATTCCGTTGATCTATGTGTCTGCTTTTATGCCAACATCATACTATTTTGACTACTATAGCTTTGTAGTATAATTTGAAGTCAGAGTGTGATGCCTCCAGCTTTGTTCTGTCTCAGGACTGTTTCAGGGTCTTTTGTGGTTCCATAGATATTTTAGAATTATTTGTTCTAGTTCCGTGAAAAATGCTATTGGAATTCTGATAGGAATTGCATTGAATCTGTAGATTGCTTTGGGTAGTATGGACATTTTAACAATGTTAATTCTTCCAGTGCATGAGCACCAAATATCTTTCCATTTATTTGTATCTTCTTCAATTTCTTTTATTAGTATTTTACAGTTTTCAGTGTACAGGCCTTTCACCCCCTTAGGTAACTTTATTCCTAAGTATTTTGTTCTTTTTGACGCAATTGTAAATGGATTGTTTTTTAAATTCATCTTTCTGATAGCTTGTTATTAGTGTATAGAAATGCAACGGATTTCTGCATATTGATTTTGTATCCTGCAACTTTACTGAATTCGTTCATTAGTTCTAACAGTTTTTTTAGTAGATTCTTTAGGGTTTTCTATATATAGTATTATGTCATTTGCAAATAGTGACAGTTTTACTTCTTCCTTTCCAATTTGGATGCCTTTTACTTCTTTTTCATGCCTAATTGCTGTGGCTAGGACTTCCAATAACATGTTGAATGAAAGTGGTGTGGGGGGCATCCTTATCTTGTTCCTGATCTTAAAGAAAATGCTTTCAGCTTTTCACCATTGAGTATGATGTTAGCCATGGGTTTGTCATATATAGCCTTTATTATGTTGAGGTATGTTACCTCTATAGTCGTTTGTTGAGAGTTTTTATCATAAATTGATGTAAAATTTTGTCAAGTGCTTTTTCTGCATCTCTTGAGATGATCATATAATTTTTATCATTCATTTTGTTAATGTGGTGTATCATCTTGATTGATTTGTGGATATTGAACTATCCTTGCACCTGTGGAATAAATCCCACTTAATCATGGTGTATGATTCTTTTAATCACTCTTTTCATCTTTTAATAATTGCTGAATTTGGTTTGTTAATATTTTGTTGAGGATTTTTGCATCTACGTTCATCAGGGAGATTAGCCTGTAATTTATCTGTGTGTGTGTGGTGTTCTTGTCTGATTTTGGTATCAGAGTAATGTTGGCCTTGTAGAATGAGTTTGGAAGTGTTCCCTCCTCTTCAATTTTTTGGATGAGTTTGAGAAGGATAGGTATTAAATCTTCTTTGAATATTTAGTAGAATTCACCAATGATGTTGTCTGGTCCTGGACTTTTGTATGTTGGGAGGTTTTTGATTACTGATTCAATCTCCTTACTGGTAATTGGTCTATTCAGATGTTCTATTTCTTTATGATTCAGGCTTCATATGTTGTATGTTTCTTTTATCCATTTCTTCTAGATTGTCCAATTCTTTGACATATAATTGTTCATAGTAGTCTCTTATGATCCTTTGTTTATCTGTGGTATCAGTTATAACTTCTTCTCTTTCATTTCTTATTTTATTTATTTAAGCACTGTCTATTTTTTTGGTGAGTCTAGTGAAAGGTTTGTCAATTTTGTTTATCTTTTCAAAGAACAGCTCTTAGTTTCATTGTTCTTTTCTATTGTTTTTTTAGTCTCTATTTCATTTATTTTGACATAAACTTTATTATTTCTTGCCTTCTGCTAATTTTGGGCTTTCTTTGTTCTCCTTTTTCTAGTTCCTTTAGGTGTAAAGTTAGATTATTTATTTGAGATTTTTCTTGTTTCTTGATGTAAGCCTGTATAGCTATAAACTTCCTTCTTTGAACTGCTTTTTCTGTATCCCATAGATTTTTGACTGTTGTATTTCCATTTTCATTTGTTTCAAGTTATTTTTTGATTTCTCCTTTGATTTCTTTGTTGACCATTGGTGGTTCAGTAGCATGTTGTTTAATCTCCACATATTTGTAATTTTTCCAGTATTCTTTCTGTAATTGATTTTTAGTTTCATATCATTTTGTTTAGTAAAGATGCTTGATATGATTTCAATCTTCTTAAATTTATTGAGACTTGTTTTGTGGCCTAACATATGATCCATCTTGGCAAATGTTCCATGTGCACTTGGGAAGAATGTATATTCTGCTGCATTTGGATAGAATGTTCTTTATATATCTAGTAAGTCCACCTGGTCTAGTGTATCATTTAAGGCCAATGTTTCCTTATTGATCTTCTGTCCGGATGATCTATCCGTTGATGTAAATGAGGTATTTATGTCCCCTACTATTATTACATTGCTATCAATTTATTCCTTTAAGTCTGTTAATATTCGCTTTATATATTTAGTTGCTCCTATGTTGGGTGCATAAATATTTACAAATGTTATATCTTCTTGTTGGATTAACCTTATCATTGTGTATTGCTCTTCTTTGTCTTTTATTGCAGTCTTTGTTTTAAAGTCTATTTTGTCTTATATAAATTTAGCTACACCAGCTTTCTTTTCATTTCCATTGTCATGGTATACTCTTATCCATCACTTCACTTTTAACCTGTGTACATCCTTAGATCTAAAGTGAGTCTGTTGTAGGCAACATGTAGATGGGTTTTGTTTTTTTATTCGTTTGGCCACCCTGTGTCTTTTGCTTGGAGAATTTAGCCCATTTACATTTACAATAATTGTTGATAGGTATGTACTTATCGCCATTTTGTTAGTTGTTTTCTGGCTATTTTTGTAGTTCCTCTCTGTTCCTTTCTTCTTCTCTTTCTCTCTTCCCTTGTGAAAGAAAGATGACTTTCTTTAGTGTTATGTTTAGATTCCACTCTCATTATCTTTTGTGTATCTACTATAGGCTTTTGCTTTTTGGTTACTATGAAGTTCACTTATAACAGTCTATATGTATATAACAGTCTTTTTTTTTGTGTGTGAGGAAGATTGGCTCTGAGCTAACATCTGTTGTCAATACTCCTCTTTTTTTTGCTGAGGAAGATTAGCCCTGAGCTAACATCTGGGCCCATCTTCCTCTATTTTGTATGTGGGACACTGCCACACTTGGCTAGATGAGTAGTGCTTAGCTCTGCACCCAGAATTTGAACCTGTGAACCCCAGGCTGCTGAAGCAGAGCTTGCAAACTTAACCACTATGCCACCAGACCAGCACCTATAATAATCTATTTTAAGTTGATAGCAACTTAAGTTTGAATGCATTCTAAAAATTTTACATTTTTACTCCCTCCACATTTTATGTTTTTAATGTTATATTTTACATCTTTTTATTTTGTGTATCCTTTAATTAATTATTGTAGTTATAGTTAATTTTACTACTTTTGTCTTTTAACCTTTGTACTAGGTTTATAAGTTGTTAACCCACTACATTTACTGTATATTTGCCTTTACCAGTGAGATTTTAACTTTCATATTTTTCTTATTACTAGTTAGTGCCTTTTCTTTTCAGCTTAAAGAAGTCCCTTTAACATTTGTTATAAGGCCAGTTTAGTGGTGATGAACTCCTTTAGCTTTTGCTTGTTTGGAAAACTCTCTCTCTCTTTCAATTATAAATGATAACCTTGCTGGGTACAGTATTCTTGTTTGAAAGTTTTTTTCTTACAGCACTTTGAATATATCATGCCACTCTCTTCTGACCTGCAACAATTCTGTTGAAAAACCAGCTCCCTTGTATGTAACAAGCTGTTTTTCTCTTGCTGCTTTTCTAGATCCCCTCTTTATCTTTATCTTTTGACATTTTAATTATGATGCATCTTGGTGTGGACCTCTTTGGGTTCATCTTACTTGGAACTCTCTGTGCTTCCTGGACTTGGATGTCTGTTTCCTTCTCAAAGTTAGGGAAGTTTTCAGCCATTGTTTCTTCCCTGACCCTTTTTTTTCTATTTCTTCTCCTTCTGGGACCCCTGTAATGAGAATATTATTCCACTTGATGTTATCCCATAGGTCCCTTAAGCTATTTTTACTTTTTTTCATTCCTGTTCTTTTTTCTGCTCTGCTTGGACGAGTTCCACTGTCTTGTCTTCGAGTTGACTGATATTTTCTACTGCTTCATCTGGTCTGCTTTTGAACCCACCTAGTATATTTTTCAGTTCTGTTATTCTATTCTTCAGCTCTATGACTTCTGTTTGTTACTTTGTTATATTTTTTAATCTCTTTGTTGAAGTTCTTACTGTGTTCATTCCTTCTTCTCCCAAGTTCAGTGAGCATCTTTATGACCATTACTTTGGACTCTTTATCAGGTAAATTACTTATATTCATTTCATTAAAGATTTTTTTCTGGAGTTTTTATCTTGTTCTTTCATTTAGAACATATTCCTTTGTTGCTTCATTTTGCTTGAGTCTCTGTGTCTGTTTCTATGTATTTGGTGAAAGAACTATCTCTCCCAGTCTTGAAGGAGTGGCTTTGTGTAGAAGATGAATCTTATCATTTAACTTTGCCTATAGTCTTGGTTGTCTCTCAAAGTTTTGTGATTGTCTAAGCAGCCTGATTTATTCTTGATAGGTCCCAGTTGTTGAGGATGTGTCAAGATCTCTGAATGTTCCAGAGGGGCAGATCTCAGTCAACACTTAGTTTCAGACTGATTGGAAGCTAGACGTTCAGGTAGCAGCTTTTAAGGTATCCAGGTATATACAGTCCTGTGGGACTGCAATCATAAACCCTGCTGGCCTCCAGACCAGGTGATCTGGGGGTGTCCTCTTGGCAACAGTTGCAAAAATTGGTCCTCCAGACAAGTGTACGAGCTCCTTTCTGGGAAGTGCCAACAAGCTGTAGGAAGGCCAAGGAAGAGGGCCCAGAGTGCATCCCCCTGCCTATTTCTTGAGAGCACTCTGTAGCCTCCAGACATGTGGGAAACCTGAAGTCTGCCCCACAGACTGAATATCCAGGACAAGTAAACAGGTCTTTTTCACAAGAAGACTGAGGGTGTGTTTCATTTTTCTGTTTGTGCGGTGTCCTGGGAGTGGTAGCCTGCCCAGAACTGTCTCTCTGATTGTTTCAGGCCTGTGGGGTCCTCTTTCATGTTTTTTGTTCAAGATGCACCTCTGAAAACTTTGTTGACAAGCTAGAAATGTCAGGAACCACTATTTGAGGGAGAGAGGGTCAATTATCTGCTCACTTGAGGAGGGGACACCTGATGGGCATGCAAGGGGTGATTTTGTAACTAGAGAATCAATATTTCAGAGCACTTGGAAAAAAGTGATCTGCTCAGTGACTAAGACTACTGGAAATCGCAATGCTTCCCTTGATATTGGCTAACTAGTGTGCATGAGTCTTTGTCTTTTCCTCATCGAATCTTGAAAGGCTTGTAAGTATTTGATCATCGTGAGCAATTTGAGGATTTTATGCCCCATGCATTATCATCATATCAGTAGGAAAACAAGATTTGTTTTAAAAAAATTTACTTTGCTGTAAATGTTTGCTTGCATTCTCTAGTATGAGATGAACATTCTGTCATGTCAGAAGAAAAGATGGTGTGTTTTCAGATTCTGTATGGATTTTGGCACACAAAGTTACATAATCTAGTGGAACCCTATGTGCACAGTGCAGCACAGATTGGTGGGCCTATCTGGTCAGGACCAGAGTAGCTGGATTTCACGGCCAGTTGCACCCAGGCTGTATATCTTTGGCCTTAAGCAGTCATGTCAAGCTGTGTCTTAGAGTTTAAGCCTGCAGATGGTGAGCAGGATGAGTAATGTCCAGTATTTACTGCTTTGCTATGGTACTCTAGGCTCAGCAGTGAACGTGCTAGACAACTACTTCAGTGGCCAGCTGCAAAGCTCATTGTATCCACTTTGAATAAATTTCTTTTGGAACTTCTGGAGGAGTCCCTTTTTACGTTTCCAAGGAGAAAGCTATGCAGCCTGAATTGTGCCTGGGGTTGGAATTCAGTGGGTTGAGTCGCAGCAAGGTGGACACTCTTGGTAGTCAGAGCTGAGGAGGTTGGCCCTGCATCATTACTTTACATATATTGAATTCATCTATCTTATTGTGGACAGTTGTAGTCTTTTAATGATGTCCATGCTAGCTGCACAATAGGTGCTCTAATAATATGTATGTTCATAAAATGGATCTTGATGGCAAAAAATTCTGTTGGACTCAAAATTATTAAAAGAAATTTCAGCACTACATTTATCAATAAATGGAAGAGCTTCTGGATTCACTAATTATAATTTAACTGCTTTAATTTTTTAATAGTTGTAAAAGTTGGTTTTAAAATTGTATCACCTGTTTGTGATATTTTTTATTAATGGCTGTTATTAATGGTTTGGGATGTGCTTGTACCATTTTAGGTATAGATGTGATATAAAAAGTTATAGAAGTATTCCCTAGTATTCCTAGGCATAGGTGGGAGTTCTAACCATTGGGACTCTATTGATACCACCTGGGCCCCATGTCATTTTGATCCTGCTTGAGAGTGAAAGAGATTGAGTGGGGAATCTGGACCATTATCCCAAACTGGTAGTAATGCAGTGGTGCCCCATATTCCTTCTGCTGGAGTGGCATTAGAGGAAGCCAACAAAAATAGAAGATTTAAATAAGATCTAGTGTTTCATAACATGAAACCCCAAAAGTCCAAGTTCAATAAAAAATAACTAGTCCTACCAAGGACCAGGCGAATCTCAAGTAGAATCAAAAAAGAAAATCAATACATGCCAACACCAAGAAGACGGAGATATTAGAGTTATTTGACAGAGATTTTAAAGCAGCCATCATAAAAATGCTTCAATGAACAATTACAAACATGATTGAAACAAATTAAAAAAAAATCTCAGCAAAGAAATGGAAAATTTTAGCATATAAATAGAGCACAAAGGAAAAAACAAATGGAAATTTAGAATTGAAAAATAAATTAAAATTAAAAACAGTGAATGGGGCAAGAGCAGAAGGGAGGGGATAGAGGAAAGAATCAGCGAAGTTGAATATAGACGATAAAAATTTCCCAATCCGAATAATGAGGAGAAAATAGACTGAAAAAAATTAATAGAGACTTCAGGACATCTGGGACTATAACTAAAGATCTATCATTCATGTCATTGATGTCCTGAAAGGACAGTGGAAATCTCTCAGGGCTGAAAGATGTACCATATCCTGGGCCATAGAACAAACCTCAACAAAGTTAAAGGAATTGAAATGATACAAAGTGTGTTTTCTGACTAAAATGAAATCAAACTATAAGTCAAGAACACAAAAATAACAAGAAAATATCCAAATACTTGTAATTTAAACAGCAGATTTTTTAAATAATTTATGGATCACACAGAAAGTCTCAAAGGAAATAAAAAATATATTGAACTGAATGAAAATAAAAATACAACATAAAATTTGTGTGCCACAGTTAAATCAGTACTGAGAGGGAAATTTATAGCTCTAAATACTTACATGAGAAAAGAGGAAAAATCTCAAATCAATAATTTCAACTCATATCTTAAGAATCTAGAAAAAGAAGAGCAAAAGACACCTAAAGCAAGCAGACGGAAGGAGATAATGAAGATAAGCGCAGAAATCAATGAAATAGAAAGGAAAAACAATAGAGAAAAACAATGAAACAAAACCCTGTGTTTTTGCAAAGGTCAATAAAATTTACCAACTGACAGAGAAAAGAGAGGAGGTAAAAATTACCAATATCATTGTAAACAGGAAATATCACTACAGACCCTGCAACATAAAAGGAAATAATAGAATACTTTGAACAACTCTACTCATATAAATTTGACAACTTAGATGAAATGGACCAATTTCTTAAAAAGTACAAACTACCATAAATTATCAAATATGAAATAGATAATTTGAATAGTCCTATAGCTATTAAGAAAATTGAATTCATAATTTAAAAACTCATGAAAGAGTAATTGAAAGGCCCAACTAATTTCACTGGGAAAATCTAATGAACTTTTAAAAAAGAATTAACAAAAATTATACACAATCTCTTCCAGAAAAAGGAATACACCCCAATTCATTTTATGAAGCTAGTATTACACTAATACCAAAACTAGATAATGACAGTAAAGGAAAAGAAAACTATGGTCTAATATCCCTCATGAAATTAGACACAGAATACTTTAACATAATATTAGAAAATAGAAATCAAAAATATATAAAAAGAATTATATGCCATGACAAGTGGGGTTATTACAGTGAGGCAAGATTGGTTCAATATTCAAAAGCTGTTAATATAATCCACCATATTAACAGGCTAAAGAAGAAAAAACATAAGATCATATCAACTGACACACAAAGAGCATTTGACAAAATGCATTCATGACAAAAACTCCCAGAAAAATAGGAATAGAGGGAAACTTCCTCAGTTTGCTAAAGAAGGTCTATAAAAAACTTACAGCCAATACTTAATGGTGAAGAATTTGAATACTTTCCCCTGAAAATCAGGAAGAAGGCAAGGGTATCTGGTCTCATCACACTTCTTCAACATGGTGCTGCAAGTCCTAGCCAGGGCAATAAGAGTAGCAAAGGAAATAAGTATCATCAAGTTCGAAAGAAAGAAATAAAACTTTACATATTTGCAGATGACCTGACTGTCTACATAGAAAATCTCGAGGATTCTACCAAAAAAATCCTAGAAACTGAGTTTAACAGTTTTGCAGGACACAAGATAAACATCCTAAAAGTGATTGTGTTTCTATATGCTAACAATGAACACATGGACACCAAAATTAAAAATACGACACTTATAATTGCTCAAAAAAAGAGAGAAATACTTAGGTGTGAACCTAAAACAATATGCACAGGGCTTGTATGCTGAAAAATACAACATTCTGATGAAAGAAGTCAAAGAACTAAATAAATAGACAGACAACTGTGTTTATGGATTGGTAGACTCAACATTGTAAAGATTTCAATTGTCTCCAAATTGGTATATAAGTTTAATGCAATTCCTATTAAAATGCCAACAAAATTATTTTGTAGATATAGAAATTATTGTATAATTTATATAGAAAAGCCAAGGAACTGGAATAGTTAACATAATTTAAAAAAGAAGAATGAAAAGAGAGGACTAAGTCTACCCAAATTCAAAACTGATTATATAGCTACAGTATTCAAGACTGTGTGGCATTGGTGGAGATAAAGACATATAGACCAATGAAACATAATAAAGAACCTAGAATTAGATCCACACACATATGCTCAACAGATTTTTGACAAAAATGCAAAAACAATTCAATGGAGGAAGGATAGCCTTTTCAAAAAGGTGCCGGAGTAATTGGATATCTATAGGCAAAGGATAACTTTGACCTAAACCTGACATCTTAAATAAAAATTATCTCAAAATGCATCATGAACTTAAAGGTAAAACATAAATTTATAAAACTTTTAGATAAAATCGTAGGAGAAAATACTTGGGAGCTAAAAGCATGATCAATAGAAGGAATAATGGATTAATTAGATTTCATCAAAATTAAAAACTTTTGCTCTCCAAAAGATGGTTTTAAGAGGATGAAAAGATGAGCCACACACACTTGGAGAAAATATTTCAAAACCACATATCTTACAACAGAATAGTCTCTAGAACCTGGAAAGAACTCTTAAAATTCAACAGTAAAAAACCAAGCAATCAGATTAAAAAATAGGCAAAAGTTGTTATCAAACGTTTCATTGAAAAGGATATATAGATGGCAAATAAGTACATTCAATAATGTTCAACATACTAGCCATTAGGGAGATGCAAACTAAACACATGAGATATCACTACATACCTATCAGGATGACTAAAATAAAAAATAATGATAAAACTAAATGCTCACAGAGATGAGGAGAAATTGGATCACTCATGCATTGCTGGTGGGAATGTAAAATGTTACAGCTACTCTGGAAAAGAGTTTGGCAGTTTCTTAAGGAAATTAAACATACAACACCATAGAACCCAGTAATTGCACTTCTGTGCATTTATCTCAGAGATGTGAAAAGTTATATTCACACGGAAACTTGTATACAAATGTTCAGAACATCGTTATTCATAATAGCCAAATACTGGAAAAAAACCAGATGTCCTTCACTGGGTGAATGGTTAGACAATCTGAGCCACATGGACGGAATACTACTCAGCAATTAAAAAGAAATGAACTATTAACACGCAGAACAACTTGGTTGAATCTCCAGAGAATTAGCCTGAGAGAAAAAAGCCAATCTCAATTAGTTACATACTGAATGATTCCATTTATATAACATTCTTGAAATGACAAAATTATACAAATAGAGAAAAGATTAGTGGTTGCCACAGTTTAAGAATGACAAGATGGAGACTATCAAGGGAAACATGAGTAATTCTTGTAGTGGTAGATATGTCCTGTATCTTGGCTGTATTAGTGTCAATATCCTGGCTGTGATATGGTATTACAGTTTTACAAGATGACACCACTGGGGAAAACTGGATAAAGGGAACATGGGATCTCTATGTATTATTACTTACAACTTGTGTGTATCTACAATTTTCTTCATCTCAAAAAAAAAAATTAATGCGGCCAGCCTGGTGGCATAGTGGGTTAAGTTCAGCATGCTCTGCTTTGGTGGCCCGGGGTTCGTGAATTCTTATCCTGGGAGTGGACCTACACCACTCATTAAGCCATGCTGTGGCAGTGACCCACATACAAAATAGAGGAAGACTAGCACAGATGTTAGTTCAGAGCCACTCTTCTTCAAGCAAAAAGAGAAAGATTGGCAACAAGTGTTAGCTCAGGGCCAATCTTCCTCACCAAAAAAAATAACAATAATAATTTAAAAAGCTTATAGAAGGAAGCTCAACTTTCTCATATAAATTTTATACAGAAATTTTAAAAAATTCAATATTTAATATTAAATTAAATTCTAATTTTTTAGAATACTTTGAATTTTTCTTATATTTTCAATTTGTTCTTATCATAGGTATATAACATAAAGAAAAATATTTCCGCTAAGCCCAGTATGGATGCCCCCTAGGTTCGTTCCAGTTTATTCTAGTGCGTTTCAAAGAAAACAAGATTTTTATCATAAGAAAGAAAAATTCCACAAGGAAAGAAAGAATTTTTTACATCACTGTTTTGAAACCTCCAATAAAATAATTATCTATGTAATATTTGTACCAAAACTTGCATGACTATTTTGATGGGGAATTTTATAACGGGTGTATTAGGCTGACACCACCTGAATCTATTGATAAGACTTCACTAAACATCAGTTTAGCAAAAAACAGTACAAATGGACCATCGGATGCTAAGTGGATCCTGATGTGGTAAAATAGAGAACACAGAGCACCAGCCATGAAGTGATTTTGCCTCACAAATACCCCCCAAAATATCAATATGAATCTATTGAAAACTCTGATTCTATCCACCAGTTTATAGGAAACATGGAGATGAGGAAGAGGTTAAGTGACAATATAAGGAAATAATTAGCCACATCAAAAATAAGAACAGTTCAACATGAGTAATGACCAATTTCTTCAATAAGAAAAGGAGCAACTGTTGAAGATTAAACGAAACTTAAGAAGCATTTTAACCAAATGAAAAGTGCAGATCTTGTTTGTATTCTGATTTGAACACACCATCTAAGAAAAGTTTTAGGGAAAATTAAGCGTGGACTGAATAATGATGACATTAAGAAGTAATTGTTTTATTTAGATGTTTGTTATTATGGTGGTTATGTTTAAAACGGTCCTTAATGTTTAGAAATATACATTGCACTTCTTATGAGTAAAATTATATGATGTCTGGAATTTGCTTTAAAACACTCCAGCTAAATAACATCATCAATGACAACAAAAGTGGGAGAATGGAGATATACAGGGTAATATTGCCAATGGTTGGTAATTGTTGAATTTGGAGGATGGGTATATAAATGCTCATTATATCATCTTTACTACTTTTGCATATGTTTGAAAATTTTCCACTACGTATAGTACATACATATATACATAATTTATGACATGCAAAAACAAACAGAGATATCAGAAATAATTGTCAGATTTTCATAGAATATTTTAAAACAGCTGAAGTGCTCTATCTCTGGATTAGTATGTTATTTAGACACTGGCTCAAACTGTATCAGTCACACAAAGTGAATGCTCTTCTATTTGTGTGTGTGTGTGTGTGTGTGTGTGTGTGTGTGAGGAAGACCAGCCCTGTGCCAACATCTGCTAATCCTCCTCTTTTTTTTTTCCCCGAGGAAGACTGGCCCTGGGCCAACATCCGCGACTATCTTCCTCCACTTCATATGGGACGCTGCCATAGCATGGCTTGCCAAGCAGTGCGTCAGTGCACGCCTGGGATCTGAACCGGCAAACCTGGGCCGCCGCAGTGGAGCGCGCGCACTTAACCGCTTGTGCCACCAGGCCGGCCCCTGCCCTTCTATTTTTTCTAATATTCTTTTACAATAGCATTGGTCATCCAGAGGCTGATACATGAACATGCCCCTGATTTTCTCACTATATCAGCCCTTGGACACTCTGTTATATGTCTATCCTCTGAAGGACCCTGACTTCAATTAAATTCTGAGGTTTAGTGGTAACACAGTTAAAGGTATTGCTATGAAGGTTCCCATGGTCAAAAAATGATAAGTAAACACAGATGGGAAGAGACATGATTTGCTTTGGCTTTTCCCTATCTTCCGCTTTCTTTCTTCCTTTCTTCCTTTCTTCTTCCCTCCTTCATTCCTACTTAGAGATTCCCTTGCTATTAGCTGAGTAATAACATTAAAAAAAAAAAAAAAGCCAGTTACCCAGGGCAAATATCTTTTCCACTTGATCAGGGAGAAAACAAAACAAAATCAAACATATTTTTTTAAGTACAGTACATTATCCTGCTGAGTTGTCATATGAGACCAGAAAACTATACTCTTGTTCAAACTCCTGAAGTTAGGAAAAAAACATGCAAATTAAGTGTGAAATGTAAATTATTCTGAAAACAAACAAGAACAGCAACATTAAAAGAACAGGGTCATCTAGGGAAATTCAAATCCAGGACACAGCTGTGTCAAACCTTAGACAGTGAAGAGTAGCAACACTCATGTAAAGAAGGAAAGGATTACATAAAAGAATTCTCAATGAAAAAGAAATGGACTAAATCTATTTTTATTTAGAAGAGACCATTGCAAGATATTTTAATTACCGTTTAAAAATATCTTTAAGGAACAACTTCCACTTACATTAAAGATAAAATGGAATTTTGCTTTATTTTGTTGAGTGTCTTTGTAGCTATAGGATGTATAAAATGAACATGCTGTTCACTAATGTGGTCAAAGAAGAAATTACTCACTCATTCATTTACTAATTCAACAATATTTTATTGTTTCCCTGTTATATGATGGGCATTAATGGTTCAGAATTAAGAAGGTATAGTCCTCAATTTTCATGCACTTAAAATCTTGTAGGGGATGTTGGATATCAAATATAAACAATTATTACAGTGAAATGGATCAATGAGGTATACCTAGAGTTCAAGGGGAGCACAAAGTGGCCCCTGAGTCATACCAGGGACATAAAGATTAAATTAAGTTTTGAAGGACTAGAAGACTTATTCTAATGGAAAAAAAAAAACCATGGTGATGGCTATGGTGGTGACGGAGAGAGGTTACTGGCATTCTAAGCAGAAGAACCCATGTGAGACACAGTGGTCTGCAAAAGCTTAAAGTATTCTAAAACTGCAAGTGTTTATGTTGGGCCAGGGTATATTTTGGTGGCCAGAAGGAGGTGCTAGAGGTGAAAGGGACACAAAGCACAGTCTGTCTGATAAACTATATAACTAAATAACAAAGGATCGGTGTGAAAAATTATATAAACTAAGATTTACATTATAAAGCACGAGAAGGAATTGAATGATGGTAAAATGAGAGGCATGATGTGGTCTGATATGCATTTCAGAAAGAGATCCCCATACTCAAGTCGAACGGTGGTGGGCTTTAGAGTACCAAAAAAGTGGTAAGAAAATCAGTGAGGATTCTATTTCAGTAATGTCCTCTTGTATCTAATATCTGTGGTTAATATGAAGTAATTTACAAAATGTGCCAGTCATGTTCCTGTCCATTCTGTGCTTTCTCCTGTTCTGCTCTATAATCAAAATGGCTGATCCCTGCAAACCACATTTCCCAGGCTCCTTTGTCCACTGGACTTCCAATAAGATTTGGCCAGTTGGAGTTACTGGTGGGAGATTGGAGGACAGGAAGAGGAGAGAAGTCAGGGTATTTCTCCAAACACCTTTTAATTTTACTATAGTTTAGGACCCAACATGCTTGCTTTCTTTTTTTTCCTTCCATAGATAGAGCCCCAAGGATAGTTGAGTAGTGTGATAAGTCACCTCCAAAAGTATACAAGATAGAATTTGATAAGTTTCAAAATGAAGGTGCAAAATATTCTTAGGGCTCAAGTAGGGAGTGAAAGCTACCAGGTGATCAAAAAACAATAAAGAAAAAAGAAATGGGTTTCATGTGCTGGTTTGTTTGACTTCACTGAAATTAATTTAATCTATTCTGGCGGCTACAGTTGAAAGCATCTCAGAGTTATGTCCCCATTGCATCACTGTCCTCCATAAGATTCCTAGCCTCCTGGTACTTCTCCCTATATGTCTGCTATGAGCCCTATCTCTATGCTTCCTTTTTTGGCCTTTATCTGATAGAAATGAGCTTATAATGCAGCTGTGTGGGCAGGGACTTGCAGGTGATCAGGTGATAAGAGGGGTAGCTAGGGGATCCGATATTTACCTGGGGGAACAGAACTGATGATGTGGATTGGGAGCAGCATCATAACTTTGGGATCAGAGGCTATTCATTAATTTCTGGATCCAGAGAAAAAAATACTTAGAAAGAACATTACCAACATACGTGAATTGGAAAACCAGCCGATTTCCTATATGGATGTGGAAGAAGAAGGGTTTTTTGGAGGTGAGATGGAGGGGCGCAATAGAGAGAAATTCCCTGTTAAATGTTTTGTTTTTTTTTAGGAAGATTGCCCCTGCACTAACATCTATTGCCAATCTTCCTCTTTTTCTTTTTCTTTTTTCTCCCCAAAGCCCCAGTACATAGTTGTGTATCATAGTTGTAGAGTTGTAGCTCCTCTATGTGGGATGCCGCCTCAGCATGGCTTGATGAGCAGTGAGTAGGTCCACGCCCAGGATCCAAACCAGCAAACCCCGGGCCTCGGAAACTGAACGCGCATGAACTTGACTGCTACACTACTGGGCAGGCCCTTCCCTGTTAAATTTTGATGTGAAAAAAATCATTCTTTTGTTGAGTTTTGATTTTGTTTTTGGATGATGCTCGCTTATGTCAGTCAGAAAGATAGTGTGACAATCAAGTATAACAGAGGAAGAAGACCGAGACAGAGTATCCATTTCTGCCATGTGGGCAAAGAGAAATCAACCATTTAACTGAAACAATAACATCAGCCACCCATTAAAATACCACCTATAACAACAGCACCCCTGTTCTTTTTAGTATTAGGGGACTCAGTGCATGGCACACTCAATAAATATTAGTGCTCAATAAATATTGGCTTAATGAATGAATGGTTAACTAAATGAACAAAGTACATTTTTTTAACAGCACTTGGATAAAACATAATTTTAAGACAATGCTGGAAATAAAGCATTCTTTTATTTATCCTTAAATCCAAGTGATTTCTAACAGGTACACTCAGACCAAAATTATCATTATTTTTAATGAATAAGTTTTTTCTTCTTGGGTTGAAACAGTGGGTCAAATTTTATAGATACCCCAGAGCTGTCCAAAAAAATATTTGCCCTTGAAGTGCTGAAGACCTGAAGTGTGAACTGCCAGACATCTTGCAATGACGTACTGACATCTTCATTGCCTTCCTAAGGTATGAAATTAAGCCTTCTTTTATTTTAATGATGAAAATATTGGATCTATAGTATGAAAGGGTAAACTTGAATTTTCTTAATAATAAAAAAATACAAAATATCATTGGCAAAACTGCCATATCCTTCCAAAAATTGAAGCACAATAGACAGAATATTCCAATGGGCAGATGTTAACTTAAAGTGCACATTGTTTGGAAAAGGAGTTAATTAACAACTTATTAATTGGATAGAAAATCTGAAACTGTTGTAGTTCTAGCAAATACATAATTTTCTTCAAGTATTATTAAAGCGTTTTTGTTGTACCTATTAAAGATTCTTGTCTCTAAGTTAATTTCATTATGCTAATAAGCTATCATCGTTACAGAACCTAAGCTTTGATCCATGTTAATTGTCGTGGTCTTCAAAGACAAAGTCACCACTTACTTTAAATGAATTTTACATCTTTTTAAAGAATCACACGGAAATTAGGGGAAGTAATTAATTTTTTATTATGTGTCTCAATATTTTTAAGGGAGGAAGTCAATGGTATTGGCTAGAATTCATTTTAACATTTAACTAGGGAAAACAGCATGAGGCAAAAAAACGGTTCAGATGCAAAAGATTAAAGAAAATTTGAAGCTGGGACCTAATTTGTCTTGATAAACTTTGGTGTTTAATATGCTTCTTTTGTTCTCAGTGTGAAACTGCAGGGTTTTGATTTGTAAAAACTTTTTGAAGAATTAATTCTTTCTAATTTTTATTCATTTCTTTCCTTTTCTTTTACAGTAAGACAGACAAGTTGACCTTCAAACCATAACACTTTTAAATATCTATGAACTTACAAGGTTAAATCTATTAGTGATCTGATATTAGCTATTGCACACTAACAGTGTTTCTTCTGAGGCAGATTAGACCTCGCTGTTCTTATATAATAACTAGTTATTTGAACCTTAAGGGGTATAAGCAAATAATGTTATTAAACTATTTGCATTTCTCTTTATAACTAGGAAAGATTAAGTGTGGAAATATTAACTCCTTCATTTTATGAAAGTTTTTTTGTATGAAGATAAAATCTGCTTTCAGGACATATCTGAAGTGGAAAAATACTGGTTGCGTCTTTGTCATAACCAGAGTGATGTGCATATTAGAGACCTTCTGTAAGGCCTCATCAAACTAGATCAAAAACTGGATCAAAAACCAGAAAGGCAAAAGGATCATACGCTATATTTTTCCTTAAACATTCATAGAGAGAGAATTAACTACCAAAATCGTAACTTTGTAATCACGTACACTGTATCAAGCCACCTGACATTTTTTTTAAAGATATGAGATACGAAAGAGATATTACAGTTAAATATACGTTTAGAAAAAAACAGAATTCAATAACTGATGTAAATAGGTTCTTTGCAGAATATGGAAATATATCAAGTGGACATTTTAGAGAAGATCTAGTGGCTGTAGTATAGTTGTTAGCAAATAAGAACATCTCAATACAACAAACAAGCTAATGGTGAAATTCTGCCTTGCTGTGAAAGATGTCTGGGACCCACTGAAGAGGTGGTGAACTTGTCATAATGACTTCTTGAATGTAAACCAATAGTGCTCAATTCTTCGTATATAAGAACATTACCTGATAATGGCAAAAATGTGAATTCCAGCACGGTGCTCAAGGGTTTATGTTTCTAACCTGAATTGTTAGATGATTCTAACGCAGATGGTTCATAGACTATACACCTTAAACATTGATAAGATTAATAACAAACTCAAATTTTATCTGACTTTAAAATACATGTCAATTCATAAAATTTTTTACTATCCCAAGTTCCACTAATCTATCTATAAAATAGCCATATAAATTAGTATGTTGATTTAATAATTTCAGTATTAGTAACATTTAATGTGTCATATTAGAATGAGTAAAAAAAATAACTAACTTATTGTATTAATTAAGGTGTTTCAAAACATATACCTTCAAATAAGTATTGTCCTCTTCAAAACTGTAAACCTATACACCTTTTATGGTAAGACTGCCATTTTGCATTGTTTTCTTTGCATATTACAGGCACTTAATGGGTGTTTGTTAAATGAGGAAAGTGGATTTTAATCTCTTATGTTATCAACCCAGTGTATGACTCAATTTAACCTTATCTATTTTATTTACCAGACATGGCTATTTTCAAAAAAATTGTTATCTATAGACTCAGGAAAGGATTTTCTACTCCTGAGATTATTCTAAAAACTGTGCTGGAGTTTACGACGTTATTTACATGAGTTTTTGGGATACTTCAGGTTCCGTAATAATACATGACCATGTGTTCCATGTGCCATCTTACAAATTTTAATAGACAAAACCACTAATTTGCATAAGTGCAAAGGTATAATTTCCCCTAGACCTGCCGGGGTGTGTGTGTGGGGTTCTACGTTATATTTTGAGATTGAATTCCAGGTAAATGCAATTTAGGGTGAAAAGACTTACAAAGGAAAATTGTTTACAGTAAAAAATATGAAACGCCTAAGTCCCCGCTAAACAACTCTTTTATCCTTTAACAACTCCCTCAAACACATTAAATCACACTTCAAATGCATTCTAGAAATAATAATAATCAGTGTATGAAATCATTCTTATGTTGAAGATGTTGACTTTGCTACATACAAGAATTTGAGAACATGGTAAAGCTGGCAAAGAATTCAAAGTTTATCCCTCATAGGATTGTGTTAGGCTGGGGTTGAGGAGTGAAGAGGCATAGGATTCACATCCAGTTCTGTTAGTTTCTTTCTAACTTCATCAGGGGACATGATGAAGATGGAAGGGAAAAGTAAACCTTGTAGTAAGTTTTTTCCACTTTTGTGACTGTAAGGAAAGAGTGAAGGGTGCACTGCTTTTCTTGACAAAGCTTAGCATTGAAATTCACAGGTTCACATACCTCTTTCTATCCCAACCACAGCTGCCTGGACACTAATCTAAGAGGTCACTGCTACGTATGATGGTTTAGAGCAAAATGTGCCTTGTACAAATGACAGACCAAAGGAGAAGTACATGAAGGATCAAACCTCTGTGTATAGTTTTAGTAAATTAATTACTTTAGATCAGGTTTCCATATGATAAAAATTATGAATAAGCAAATTTAAGGTTAGGAGATGAGGGGCTTAGGAAATTAGAATTATTAAATAGTTTAATCAAAGATGGAGTTTATTGCATAAAAACTTTGTTGCAAGATTTTTTAAAAATTATCAGAACAACACTGCAATGGCTTCAAAGAAATTTGTGATCAAAGCTGTAGCAAATTCTACGATTAAGGACCATCATCCAGACTTTGTCAAATGCTATAAGCATTGAAGAGCAATACTTCTGAATAACATCTGATTTATTTCTAAATATCCCATGGCTTTCCATCCAAAGGAATATAATATTTGCTAAAGGAAATAGACATTTTCCAAACTTTTGCTTAAACTAGGAGATCATTAACATTCTTTATTTATTGTACTTTATAACACAGGTTGCAAACTGGCACCAGCCATATTTTGTTTGGCTTACACAATATTTTAAAATATTTCAAAATTAGTTTCTAGCATTTAAAAATCATGTGATTTTTTACAGATATCTGGATATCTAGCTTTAATTGAAAAAATCCACTATCTGAAAATACTGAGCATTTTTTTTTTTTTTACATGGCAAAACGGGATAGGGCCGAGTAGAAATTTCTTTCTTTAAGGACATGCTCTGTGCTCTCCTGTTCACCTTAGCACCTGTCTAGCCTCCCTCCCTCATGTAAATAATTTGTCCAAGACCTGAAGACACTTGAGTTTGCCACAATTGATAAAACCATGGTCTACTAGAAATAAATATTAATGCTATCTCCATTACTGGGGAGCCCTCTAGGTGAAAATCATTGGGAATGTTGAAATTCAAAAAGATATTAAGGACAATCTTGTAAGGAATGAAAAGACAGCGGAAAAATGAGAAGAGACTGAAATATTGTCTTAAGAGACACAGCCAGATAGGTTCACATTCCAATGACCTTTTCAGCACTTCAGAAAACCTTGGGCAAGTCTGTGAGTATTCGGCAAAGCTTAGATTTAAAGAAATGAAATGTTAAGGTTTGGTGCAAATAATCTTAGTTTCTGTATATAGTAAGTAACATTCTAACTTAAGAATGTTAAAATACCTCTGACTGAAGATTGTTATAAAATGTTTGGGGTTAACTGTGTTAGATGGTTTTCTCTTCTAAAGACCTTTGCTTTTAACTAAATGCTTGCTTATCTTTCTAATTTAACATAGTCCCACATTCTTCTTTGTAGTAATTTTGGGCTATCTGATAACATATAATGGAAAACATGTTTATGTCTTCTACTAGTTCTTGTCGCATATTTCAAATGCTTAGAACAACAATTTTCAGAAGCTTTCATTAAGGTTAATTTAAAAACTACATTAAATACAAACAGATTTTCTCACAAACAAAATGCAATGTGTACTTAACAGACTTCTGTATGTTATATTTGATAAACTACCTCATATAAATGCAAATTTTGACTTTCTGCCAGAACCAGGTGGTATGGAAAATATTTCTATTAAACAAATAATGCTGGAAGAGCAAACTTCAAGCACTGGTATGTTGCATAGGCAAAGAGGATGTTTTCGTTCAGGCTCGATGTATATTTTCAGATTGACCTTTTCAGGTACAAAATGAAAGGAACATACTGAAGAATAATATGTGGTGAGCAGTTGTCTTTGGTGTGAAAGAAGTTTCAGGAAAATATACTTGGGGAGGGATTTTATATATTCAGAGAAATAGGCTAAAATATTTTCTTTTGTTTTGCATGGTTATTTGCTAGCATCATCTCATTTCCTCCGATAGTTATCTCCTCTGATAGTGATTGAGCTTTCACCTCCATCACTAAGTAAAATTGAACAAGGAGAGCTAAATGAAGCAGGATGGTCCTAAATGTTGCCTCACATGGAAAAGCTTTTTTGAACTCTCAGCCAGACAAAATACAATCAGAACATAAAAGCAAACAGAAGACCTCCCCTAAACTGATAACCCTAGTCTAACCATGAGAAAAATATTAGAAAAAACAAAGTTAAGGGACATTCTACAAATTATCTGATCAGTACTCCTCAAAATTTGTCAAGGTCATCAAAAACAAGGAGTGTCTGTGATACTCACAGACCAAAGGATACTCTGGAGACGTGATGAATAAAGGTAATGTAGTATTCTGTATGGGATCTAGAAACAGAAAAATGACATAGAAAAACTAGTGAAATCCAAATAAAGCATGGAGTTTAGTTAATAGTAATGTACCAACGTTGGCTCATTAATTATGACAAATGTAGTAATGTAAGATGATAACAATAGGGGAAACTGAGTGTGGGGTATGTGGGATTTCTCAATCTTTGCAACTTTTCTGTAAATCTAAAACTATTCTCTCAAAAAACTTTTTTTGTATTAAAAAAACAAATAGAGGATAAATGGAGGAAATATTACTTTGCCTGAAAGTACATGTTGATCCTGATGGAGATGCTTCATATTCACTCTTATTAGGGTAAGAATTGCTGTATCAGAGATAGTGATGAATGTATACAAACCACATACACTTTCTTGCTTAGTTACCATCATGAAACACACACAGTGTCCACCAGAGGGTTAAATATGCCGTCTCAAAGAAAGTTATTGCCTACATGAAGTGCATTGGGAGAACCCATGACCTTGACCCCATTGATCCTGGGTGATCCATGATCTTGATCCCACTGGTATTGGGTTTTAAAGATTAGGCCTAACAAACTTGCTCTTCACTATGGTGATGGGCTTTATTGTGTTGTGTTATCATAAAATTGGTGTGAAGACCCTGGAGAAATGTTTGATTTTGGACAAGCTAGTAATATTTAAGAATGTTGCAAATCATTTAAAAGTACTATATTGTTGATGAAATATGGAAATAATATGTAATTTGAAAATATGGGAAACAACAGAGAAGATTTTTTAGGTTTGGTATAATAGGTTAAATATCTAAAAGTAAAATAGTAAATCTGAAAAAATGTATATATATGTGTGCATACACACATAAATGAAGAAGAAGAAGAAGAAAAGGAGGAAAGAGTAGGAAGAGAAGGAGGGGAGGAAGAGAACGCTTCTTTATGGGGTTGTCTGTTCTAAGCCCTGAGCTTAGAACTTTACATGCTCTCCAAGTTTGGTATTACTGTTAGATTGAGGACTTGTGTTCATGGTCTCAGAGATCATACATGATAAAGCTGGGATTCTAACCCAAGTTCATATAACTCTAGAGTCTATGAACTTAAATCAGTGAATTAACATGCCCCTAGTAGAGCATTCTCTACATAATACCCTTGATCTCAAATAATTCTAGAATGGTTTGTGGACTCTATTAGTCAACTATTGGAATTATTGTATTTGTCTTTGAGGTATTAATAAATTAATACATTTTATTCCTGAAAATGTTAAAGGACTTCCTGACCAAAATATCCACCACCAAATGTTTTTTTTTTAAAGCAGAATATAAAATTAAATTTTACCTTTGGTGAAATATCTATTAACTTCAAAATATACATGTTGATGTGTATTAACTCCATGATATAAATTTTTGTAGGAATTGTAACAGTGAATCAAGGATAGAGGAGAAAGAGTGAGGATGACACATTAAGACAATTTGCAAAGTCTTAATGAAAAGTTACCAGGGAGGAAACAATAGGTATTGTTCTTGTTGTCGTTCCTGTTTGTTTGCTTGTTTAATATAAGACCTGAAGTTTTCATCTCTCTAAAAATAGTTAATGTTTTGGTAAGAAACGTGTTCTTCCTGTTACAGAAGATAGACTGAGCTAGTTAAGACTTAACGAAGATCTCTTTAGACCTCTGATCTAATGTGTTATTTTTGCTAATCTTAGATTAATATTACTGACTCATAAAATAACTTCGTAATTGTCTCTAATGACAACATCCTACTGAGTATGTAACTCTTAAAAGGCAACCAGTTTGAATAAAATAATTCTCATTAATATCATAACATACTTAAATTTATTTCATTTTAGTATAGAATGGAGCCAAGGTTTTTAGAGTTCATGAACTTTCAGAAAGAAATTTTTCCCCTCCCATTGAAATGGGAACAATTTCCTAAGAAATCCTTGTCTTTAGAGAGCTAATAAGTTAGATATACATGTAAATAATCAGCACAACCGGTATTCTCTTCCAAGAGGAAGTTAAAATTCAAAATTAGAGATGTTTTTATTAATTCTTCATATTAAACATTTTTCTGACTCCTTGAGAGAATTCAAAAGTCAGAAAAGGGTTTGATTATATCAAGTGTGATTTTAGTGGTGGGTTAATAAAATCATGTGTTCTCTAGCATATTTAATTTGAGGAAGCCTGACAAATGGCATCACTTTTATAACAAAATCAATATTTGCCTGCTAAGTTTGGTAAATTTATTTCTCTAAATTTTATTTAATATCAAAAGAACAAAATTCAAAGAATATGCAAAACCAGAGACTTCCAAAATTGAATAGGAAGAGAAACAGTATCAAAAACTGTATTAAGCTGGTCCAGATTAGGCATTATTTAAAGCAGATAGTCAAAAGTATTCAGCTTTTAAGGTAATGTTCTCATATATTTAAATGTGAGTGACTTCAAATTTAATGCTATTATTATTTCTTTATATTTTTTTCCAGGGAAAATTTCAGATTTTGAGCCAAGTATGGAATTATATGGTTGGAAGTTACATAACGCAGACCTACAGAGTGTTTTATATTATGTCTACGAAACAGAGCATTAGATTTCACAGAGAAAGTCAGAGAGATGCCACATTGTTGAAATTTCTGATCTGGTTGTCATGCTTAGGTTTGAATGAAAAACCCAAGGGCTAAATTCACAAAACAATTACATTTGCTTTTTGCACCCTTGATGCCCAAAACACTAGAATTTGCACTTTTAAACAGGAAAATAAATTCTCTCTTCCCTCCTTACAAAACTTTAAACTTACAAGTGTTTCTTACCTAACTTTAAGTACGCTCCTTAGGGGTTTTGCCTGCCTGAAAAAAATGCAGGGCAGCCAAGAAAGGTGTTCCCAGCTCAGCCATCCTGTTTATCTATCTGCTTAGCTCCAGTTCATTCCAAGACACAGGCACTTAAAGAATCCTACCAGGGGCATCTATAAAATATGCAGCATCACTTTAAAAAGTAGTTTATGTCATTACTTTTTAACACGTTATATTTATTTCCAAAAGACAGGATTTAATAATATCACCCATCAGACCCTAGTTCTCTTTACTATTGAACACCAGCTTATTTCCGTTTAAAGCTCCACTTCTAACCATCATTGTCAGAAATATATATGCACATATTACGTATAATATTATACATATTAAATAGATACTCAAATTCCTTCATGTTCTAAAGTTGTCTTTGATATCATACCTTTTCAATGTCAGAAATCTATTCATAATCCATAATAAAAATTATTAATTAGCTGTATGAAAAACACATAGCTTTTCTTGTTAATCAAAAAAATGGAAAATAAATTTAGAATTGATACAAAGAAGGTATTTGTCTGAGTAGATGAACACCCTTAAATCCTCTCTTTCTGATTCTTCCCAAAGCCACTCGTATTGTCGAAGTACCACAGTAATCTTCCTCTCACTGATTGCTCTTGAAAACACCTATCACCCTCCTTGTCAATCTTTCTCTCCTATCAAGTCTCCCTGGTCTTCATCCTCTTGGCATTGTTTCCTGACTCTCCCTTTAGATTGAGGACTCATCTCCTGGGTCTTATATTTAGGCGTTTAGTTGTATATCTCCCCAGACAGTTCTTCAGGTCGTATCCGGTGCTGCAGTACACTTTTGCCTGGATGAAGGACTCCTCCATCATTGGAATAACTTTGCATTAAGGATGGCTCATAAGTATTTCAGTGGCGAAATTACCAACACCTAGGGTGATCACACATCCTGCGTTGTCAAGACAGTTCTATTTTAAGCTTGTTATCCCCAGGTAATTATTAACAGCACCTGCTTGTACTCTCAAGAGGGTCCCTATTTGAGTGTCACCATGCAATAGCCAATTTGTTAAGACAAGTTGAATGGGAATAAACTCATGAGGCTTGAGGGACAGATTTACCATTTTAGGCAGAAACACTATTTGAATTACATGTAATGAATATCTCTGTACTCCTAATAAGAATAAATGCATAAAAACCAACTGTAGTGCAAGAGGATCTTCTATTCAAATTGCAGAACAAGGCCTCAGAGAAGGCAAATAAATGGAGATTTTTTTCAATCCAAAAGCTTTAGTGATCATGTGCTAGTAATTAGCATTTATAAGTTTAAACATGCCAAGTTGCTCTCAGTAACAAGATTGTGATAAACAACCAACAATAAAAGTACCTAAGTTATATTTACAGTGATAGTATTACTCTGAGATACCTCCAATAGCAGCCTGGATTGAAAAAGGAAAACAATACCTACTGAGGGACAGTGATGTGTCAGGCATTAAGACGGGTATTATAATTATGCAATGAGACTATAAATACAAATATGTTAACACAGAGTGATCAGAGGACCGCATGGAGGATCATGGCAATGCGAAGCTAATGTCTTGGGATAAATGAAAAGCCAGGGTAGAAGAGAAATGAGACAGATACTGATAAGATACAATAATTTTCCTTTCTACATGGACAATGGAGAAGTTCAGCAATGCCTGTGTGATTGCTATTGTGGAAAGCTCATATCATCTTTGCAGGTGGGGAGGGAAATGTCTGCAAGCAGGGGTGTGTAATGGCAGAGCAGAGAGACAACTATCTCTCTACTATCTCTCTTTCTCATGGGTAGACATAAGTGTGCCCCAGCTTAGCACATGCACAGTTGAGCACAGAATGAAAGAAGCTGGAATTGAAAAAGGTTTGCATATTGAGGACACCCAGAAATTCCCAGGGTGAAAATATAGTGTGTTCATTTAATGATAATGTGCGTTTTCTATGTCATGTTTTCTTTTCTGTAATCTTTGTGATAAGAGTTACTGTCCTATAGGCAGAAGAAATGAGAAATATGTTATTCAGTAGTGTACTATAAAACTTATTACTTGAGGTAGTTCATGAACAATTGCATGAATAGAGGGATGGATGTACTTCACAAATGACATTTATTCTATCCTCAAAACAGCTTAGGGAAGTAGATATTATCCCCATACGACAGATGAGAAGCCTGAGTATAGGCCAGTTGAATAACTTATCCAAGGTTACACAAACAATTAATGGCAGATCAGCTCTAACTCCTAAGTCCATTTATTTTTAAGTATATTAAGACTGTAGAGCAATGCTTTTCAAAATTAAATGTTTGAAGCTATCACCTGATTTTTATTTTTGTTTGTTTATTTTTTTAATGAATTAATTTTTTAATGAATTCAACTCTGAAGCAGATGGCCTGTGATGGGACTAAGATGTTATGATGACAGTGCTGTTGGTCTGCAGACCATACTTTGAGTAGCAAGGGTGAGGTGTAGTGGTTAAGACATAGAGTGCCTTTATTTTTAAGTTTACAGGATTATTGATGCAACTTTTGTTACAAGTTATTTACAGACCTGCTTGCAGCAATTTCTTTTGAGTTACATTGTTTATTATTTAAAGAATTCTAAACCACCACGTATGAAATTGATTCCTATCATCATTTGTACTTTCTAATCAAGTATAATATTTTGTTGGAATGGATAATTGCAAATGTAATCCTGTGTCAGTTAATGATATATTTTCAAAATTAAACAGGATCATAATGCTAGGTTGATGTAATATTTCTCTGTAGTCTATAGTTTGCTTCCAGTTACCATCAAATGGCCCACTAGCAATATTTTTGTTGCTCTACAAGTGGCATCGAAAAATATCTCTGGCCTGTGGAAATTTAAATTTTGGCGGAATGGTTTCGTGTTTCTTATAAAGCAAAATCAAAAATGCACAATAAATAAATACAAAGCAATAAAACAAAAACAAATACCCCAAAATTAAAGTTCTATAATTCTACCAGCAATCACCAGTATTGTTTTAATGAGACTCTTTTCATGATATAGATACTGAATGTTGAGAGGATTTCCTCTTCTATGTATTTCACAACTTTTAATATAATTTCAGTTACTTTTTTTTTCTCCATTTGAGACCTTCAGAACACCTTTGTTCAGGAGGCAGGACAGGTCTTAACCATCAAGTATGATGCACCGGGGGAACTAGGCTGAGAGAAGTGGCGAGTTTCATTCAACTACTTTAAAAAGTATCTCAGAAATTGATTATTTAAAATAGTTTTAATTTTAAATACTTTGATGTTTGTTTCAAAATCCCTTCCTTAGAGTATAACTTTTCATAGAACAGAGTCCATGTACTTTATTCCCCAAAAGTTCAAATTATACAAATTATAATCATAGACACTAGTATGATAGTATAAATAATTAATATTCATCAACAGCAAAAATTTTATTATGGAAAAAAACCCAAGAATTACCTTTGCCAATAAATTAAATTATAGTCACTCTATCACTCTAAGTAGTTATTATCTTATTTACAAAGATTTTCTATGAAGGAGAGTTCTAGAATTTATATATATTAATTTATTTCTTAGCCAACATAAAAAGAGAACACAATTTTTTTAAAAGCTCTCTAAAAAGAAAGTGATCTGACAAACTAATTCTAAAGTTTATATGCAGAGGGAAAAGACCCAAAATAGCCAAGACAATATTGAAGGATAAGAACAAAGTCAGAGGACTCATACTATCTGACTTCAAGACTTACCATAAAGCTACGGTAATCAGAAAAGTGTGGTACTGGGAAAAGAATAGATAAATAGATCAGTGGAACAGGATACAGATCACAGAAATAAATCCACACAAGTATAGTTAACTGATATTTGACAAAGAACAAAGGCAATTCAATGGAAAAGGATACTTTTTTCAACAAATGGTGCTGGAACAATTGGATATTCATATGCAAAAATAGTACTACTAATAATAATCTAGACATTGACCTTGCATCCTTCACCAAAATTAACTCAAAATGGATCACACATCTAAATGTGAAATGCAAAACTGTAAAACTCCTAGAAGATAACATAGGAGAAGGTCTAGGTAATATCTTGTTTGACATTGACATCTTAGGTTAAGTATCAAAGGCACAATCCATGAAAGAAAGGATTGATAAATTGGATTTCATTAAAATTAAAAACTTCTGCTCTATAAAATACACTATCAAGAGAATGAGAAGAAAAGTCACAGACTGGAAGAAAATATTTGCAAAAGACATATCCGATAAAATAGTCTTACTCAAAATAGACAAAAAACACTTAAAACTCAATAATAAGAAGATGAACAACTCAATTAAAAAGTAAGTAAATGATCTGAACAGACACTTCACCAATGATGATAGACAAATAGCGAGCATATGGAACGATGCCCAAAATCATCCATCTTCAGGGAATTGCAAATTAAAAGAACAATGAGAAACTACTACGCATCTATTAGAATGGCTAAAATCCAAAAAACTGACAACATGGAATGCTGTTGAGAATGTGGAGCAACAGGAACTCTCATTCATTTTTGATGGGAATGCAAAATGGTACAGCCACTTTGGAAGACAGTTTGGCAGTTTCTTACAAGACTAAACATACTCATACCTTATGATCTATCAATCACACTCCTTGCTATTTACCCAAATGAGTTGAAAACTTATGTCCACACAAAAACCCGAATATGGATTTTTGTAGCAGCTTTATTCATAATTGCCAAAATTCAGAAGTAATCAAGAAGTTCTTCAGTAGGTGAATGGATAAACTGGTACATTCAGACAATGGAGTATTATTTAGTGCTAAAGAGAAATGAGCTATCAAGCTATGAAAAGAGATGAAGGAACCTGAAATGCATATTGCTAAGTGACAGAAGCCAGTCTAAAAAGGTTACATACTGTATGATTCCAACTATATGACATTCTAGAAAAGGCAAACCTATGGAGATAGTAAACATATCAGTGGTTGTCAGGGATATCCGGGGAGAGAAAGATGAATACTTGAAGCATAGAGGATTTTTAGGGCAGGATAACTATGTTGTATATACTACAATGGCAGATACATGCCAGTATACATTTGTCAATACCCAGAGAATGTATAACACAAATAGTAAACCCTAATGTAAACTAGGGAAGTTGGTTGATAATGATGTGTCAATGTCGGTTCATCAATTGTAACAAAGGTACCTCACTGATTAGGGCTGTTTATGGTGGGGCTGTTTGTGTAGGGGTAAGAAGTATATAGGAATTCTCTGTACATTCTGCCCAATTTTGCTGTGAACCTAAAACTGCTCTGAAAAATAACACCTATTAATTTTAAAAATAAAAACAAAACAAAAAGAATGTGATCGATTTAATTTTACATTATACATTCACTCAAGAAGTGTATAATCTGGTTTTTGTTGTTTTATTTTTCTTATACAGGTGAATTCTTCTAACCCTTATCCCCAATACACACATGCACCCTTTTCATATGCATGTTTGATGTTTATCTCACACAAAGATTATTTTTCATTACCTAAAAGATTATATATTAAGGAACAATATCTTATAATGAATTGTTATAAATTTTAGGTCTAAGGCATTGACTTTGTTTGCCTCAGGCCAGTGGGTGTGATGATGTAAATTAGAATTGGGCTATCTAAATGACTGAATCTATTAGGAGATCAGACATATTTTAGATTCCATCATGGACTCTTAGTCGAGAAGAGCTTTAGTAGTAAAATATCTTATTTAAGTGTTAAAAACTAAACTGATGTGACAGTTGCTCAAGAACAAATAATAAGGATAGGCATTGATAATCATTGGCAAAAGATTTCTAACTAAAATAAGGTCATGAGTGCTGTGGTGGAGGAAGAACCTTGATCTATTGGAATTCACGTGGAGGACACTTGGGAGGACGTGAATGAGTTCTTGGTTACCAATGTTTCAGATTTCTTTTAGTGGTTCATTAACAAATCAAAATATTGTCATTGTAATATACAGAAATAGAAGTCTGCAGCAATGTGTGTGCATTAGCCTTTTACAAAGAAAATGTAACAGCAATGATTTTATTTTGTATATTATTTTCTCCAGCTTTAAAATTTTACTTTTGCAGTGGATCATAGATATAAGATCATATGCATGTATTTCAGGCATACGAAAAAAAAACACGGGAATATATGAAATATGTATGGAATCGTCTCTGGTGTTTTGCACTTTAACCAATTCATTCACCATTTAAAAACAATTAAAAAATTCATTAAGCTGGATTCTGCCCTTGGATACACACAACAAAACCCCCATTGAAGTCAATGGAAATTGTGCATGCGTATCCAGGGGCAGAATTTGGCCTGCTGTGCTTAATTCACTCTGATCATTCCTATTAATTCAATATTAATATTTCCGTGCATTTATTCAATTAGTTCTGTGGTATTCAAAATTCATTGTATGTAATACATTGCGATCAGTCAATCATTACATTTCCAGTCCACTTTCTAACAATCAATATTTGAAGTTAGTCAAGTCAAAATGCACTTAAAAACCAAACAGAAATAGAAATAGAAGTTCCTCTGCAGAGATATCTCCTACTTTGTTTCCTGGTTTCTTGGGCCTGACCTTTCCCTGTGGATTTAGTCAGTGTGAGAGACATTAGCAAATTGTGGGGCAGAGTTGGCCCTTAGATCAAATGCTTCTTTGTGAGGTAGCCAAGTAGGGCTATCTAATAACAGCCAGATGTGAAAGACTAAGCTCATGAAATACCCACCGCTTAATTAGGTCACGCAATACCATTTGGCTCGCAATCAAATTTGGGTTATCTCTGTTCTGAGCAGAGGGATCTCTTCTGTCTTCAAGGAACATAGATCAAAATGAACACAGTATATTAACATCTCAGTATAAACATTGCATGCATGAATAAGTGGGGCCAAACTCAAGAAGTGTAATGATCTTGATGTAATTTCTTTAGACAGGAGAACTTAACTTCTGGCATAATTTCTGTATTCATTATAGGTATCTACAATATGCAAGATTATCAGCAAATCTGTAGAAGAGAAGACTATGGAAATTGACAGTTTATATTGAAGTATTCATTAAGCATTCTAAAAAGAATTATGTTTACCAGTTTTGTTTTGTAACAGATTTATTGAGATTATAATTGACATACAATAAACCACATATTTAAAATGTGCGAAAGGTATACACCTGTCAAACCATCAATACATTCAAGATGCTGAACATATCTATCACCCCAGAAAGTTTCCTCATGTCTCTAAAGATCTCCAACATTTCCCTCCAGGCAACCACTGATTTGTTTCCTGTTATTAGAAATTAGTTTGAAATTTCTAGAGTCTTCAATAATCAAAAAATATGTATTCCTTTGTGTCTGGCTTTTGTCACTTAGCAGAAATATTTTAAGATTCAGCCATGGTGGTGTGTCTCTCAGTAGTTAGTTTCTCCTTATTTCTGAGTAGTATTCTACTGTATGAATATGTTATAATTTGTTTACTCGGTCTTCTGCCAGTGGGCAGTGGGATTGTTTCCAGTTTTGGGCTGTTACAAGTAAAGCTGCTATGAATGTTTGTGTACGAATCTTTGTATGGACATCTTTCCCTCCACCTTGAATAAATACATAGGAGTGGAATCGCTAGATAATGTGATACATGTATATTTAACTTTTTAATAGACTGCCACACTGTTTTCCAAAACAGTGTGCCGTTTTACATTCCTACCAGTAGCGTATGAGAGTTCCAGTTCCTCCAAATCCTCAACAATACTTGGCATAGTCAATCTTTTTAATTTTAGCCGGTCTCGTAAGTGTGCAGTGAAATCTATTGTTACTTGATTTCTCATTTCTTTAATGACAAATTATGTTGAACATCTTTTCATGTGCATATTTGCCATCTGTTTATCTTCTTGGGTGAAGTGTCTGTTTAAATCTTTTGCCCATTTTTAATTGGGTTGTTTGTTTTCTTATTGTTGAGCTTAAAGTTATTTATATATTCTGAATAAAAGTCCTTTATCAGATTTGGCTCATATTTTCTCTGAGTCTGCTTCTTGTCTTTTTGTTATCTTAACAGCCTATTAAAGAGCAAAAGTTTGTATTTTTGATGACAGCCAATTGATCAGTTTTTTTTCTTTCAGGATCATGCTATTGGTGTTATATCTAAAAAGTATTTGCCTAATAAAACGTCACAAAGATTTTCTTCTAGAAGAAATGTATGACTTTGCATTTTACATTTAGGTCTATGATCCATTTGAGTTTAATTTTCATATATGGTGCAAGGTGAGGACTGAAGTTCATTTCTTTTTTCCCCTGAGGAAGATTCACCCTGGGCTAACATCTGTGCCAATCTTCCTCTATTTTGTATGTGGGTCACCACCACAGCATGGCTTGACGAGTGGTATAGGTCTGTGCCTGGGATCTGAACCCATGAACCTGGGCTGCCGAAGTGGAGCGCACCGAACTCAACCATTAGGCCAGGGAGCCAGCCCAAAGTTCAATTTTTTTTGCATACTAATACTCAATTTTTCCAGCACCATTTTCTGAATAGACTAACTATTCTCCAGTGGATGGTCTTTGTGCCTTTGTGAAAAATAAGTAGTCCATCTGTTTTGGGTCTATTTCTGACCTCACTATTCTGTTCCACTGATCTATTTGTCTATCTTTATGCCAATACCACTGTATCTTGATTGCTGCCAACATTATACTAGTCTTAAAATTAGATAGTGTTGAGTTTCAAATTAGCTCTTCTTTTACAATGTTGTTTTGGCTATTCCAGGTCTTTTGCATATAATTTTTGGAATCAACTTATCAATGTCTCCAGAAACCCTGCTGAGATTTTGCTTGTGATTGTACTGAATCTGTAGATAAAATTGAGGAGAATTGATATCTTAACAATCTTGAGTCTTCCAATGAACAAGGTGCATGTCTCCATTTATTTAGGTCTTCTTAAATTTACTTCAGTTATATTTTATAGTTTCCAGTGTACAGGTGTTGGGCATCTTTTGTCAGATTTATTTTTTAGCATTTTCTATTTTTATACTATTGTAGATGATTTTTCAAATTTCAATTTTAGATCGTTTGTTGCTCGTATACGATCAGGTTTTTTTAATATTAGAATTGCATCCTACAGTCTTGCTCAACCAACTTATTTGGTTTAGGAATTTTTTTGTGGATTACATGGAATTTTCTGCATGGATGATCATGTCATCTGAGAATAAAGAAAATTTCATTCTTTGTTTCCAATTTGAATGCCTTTTTTTCTTGGCTTATTGCAATGCCTAGAACCTCCAGTACATTAGAATAGAAATGGTGAGAGTAAATATTCTTGTCTTGTTCCTGATCTAAGGGAGAAAGCACTCAGTCTTTCATCCTAAGTGTGATATTAGCTATAGGTTTTCCCTAGGTGCCCTTTATCAGGTTTTGGGCATTCCTTTTTATTCCTGGTTTGATGAGATTTTTATCAAGAATGAATGTTGAGGGCCAGCCCCTTGGCCTAGTGGTTAAGTGTGCGCGCTCCGCTACTGGTGGCCCAGGTTTGGATCCCGGGCGCGCACCGACACACCGCTTCTCCGGCCATGCTGAGGCCCCTTCCCACATACAGCAACTAGAAGGATGTGCAGCTATGACATACAACTATCTACTGGGGCTTTGGGGAAAAAAAAAAGGAGGAGGATTGGCAATAGATGTTAGCTCAGAGCCGGTCTTCCTCAGCAAAAAGTGGAGGATTAGCATGGATGTTAGCTCAGGGCTGATCTTCCTCACACACAAAAAAAGAATGAATGTTGAATTTTGCCAGACGCTTTGTGAGTGTGTGTGTGTGTGTGTGTGTTTATTAAGATGATCATATGGCTTTCCTTTTATAATTTATTACTATGTAATGATGAATTGCATGAATTGATTTTTGAAAGCTGAATTAGCCATGCATTACTCAGATAAACTCTACTTGGTTACGATTTGGTATTAGCTTGCTTCTATCTTTTTGCATTGGACTTATATTTCACTAAGAATTTTTGCATGCATGCCATGAGTAATATATATCTGTAGATTTATTCTTGTAATGACTTTGTCTGGTTTGGATATCAGGTTAATGCTGGCCTCATAGAATGAGTGGGGAAGTATTCTCTCTTCTTTGAATTCCTAAATGAATTTGTGTAGAAATGGTACTACTTCTATAAATGTTTGATGGAATTCACTAGCAAAGCCATCTCGGATGGATAATTTTGGGGGAAGGTTGTTAAATCAAAATTCAATTTATTTAAAACATATAAGGCTATTCATATGATCTCTTTCTATTTGAATGAGTTTTGGCGGTTTGTGTCTTTCAAGGAATTTCCCATTCCATCTAACTTACTGAATTTATTGCCGTAAAGTTGCTCCTAATATCATCTTATTATCCTTTTAATATTTGTAGACTCTGTAGTGAGGTACTTCTCTCCTTTTGGATGTTGGTAATATGTGTCTTTTCTCTTCTTACCTGAGAAGTCTAGCTAAATGTTTACCAATTTTATTGATTTTTCTCAAAGAACAAGCTTTCAGTTTCATTGATTTTCTTTCCTATTGTTTTTCTGCTTTTTATTTCATAAATGTCTACTGTGATGTTTATTATTTCCCTTCCCTTGGACTAAATTATCTTGAATTAGTTTAGATTAAATCCGTGCTTGTCTTAACAGTTTTTAAAGGTGGAACATCAAGTCATTGATTTGAGACCATTTTTATTCTTTAACATAGCCATTTAGTACTATAAATTTCCCTGCTTATACTGCTTTGTATTGCTTTAGCAGCATTCCACACATTTTGATATGTTGTGTCTTCATTTTCCTTCAGTTCAAACTACTTTCTTGTTTCCTTTTAGATTTTTTTTTTTTTTTTTTGGCCAATGGCTTGCTTAGGAATATGTTATATAATTTCCAAATATTTGTAGTATTTCTAGAGATCTTTCTGTAATTGATTTCTAACCTAATCTTATTATAGCCAGAGAACATGCTTATTTTGACTTTTAAATATATTGAGACTTGTTTTCTAGACCACAATACAGGATATATAAATAAATGTTCCTTGTGTACTTGAGAAGAATGTATATTTTACATTGTTGAGTGGAATGTACTATAAATGTTAATTACATCAAATTGCTTGATAATATTTTTTAGTTCTTGTGTATTCTTACTGATTTCTATTTTTTCTAGCAATTATTGAAACAGAGGTATTGAAATCTCTGAATATAATGATGGATTTATTTATTTTCTCTTGTGATTCTATCAGTTGTGGCTATGTTTATTTTGAAGCTTTGTTATTAGAAACATCAAAGTTTAATATTACCATGTCCTTTTCTTGAATTGATGTGATTATTGCTATGAAATCATTCTATTTTCCTTGATTATATTCTTTGCTCAGAAATCAACTTACTCTGAAATTAATATAGTAACTCCATATTTCCTTTGATTAGTGTTAGTATGGTATATCTTTCATCCTTTTAATTTTAACCTACTTGTCTTTATATTTAATGTGCAATTCTTGTAGGCAGTTTATAGTTAGATCTTGCTTTTTTATCTAATCTGATTATCTCTAGCTTTTAATTGGGATTTTTAGATTATTTCTGTTTAATGTAATTATTGATATTATTAGGCTTAAGTCCATAATTGATTTGTTTTCTACTTGTCCTATATGTTATTTGTTCCCTATTTTCTGTTTTTTGTCTTCTTTTCAATTGAGTATATTTTATGATTCCATTTTATGTCCCTTTTGTAGCTTATTAACTATGACTTTTTGTTGTCTACCTTCTTGTATAAGACCCTTACCATAGTATACTTCTATCACTCTTCTCCCAGACATAAGCTATTGTTTTAAATTTACTTACACATATGATATAAACCTCACAGTATATTTTTATTCTTTTTGTTTAAATAGTCCATTACATTTTAAAGAGATTTAATACTAAGAAAAAATTGTTTACTACATGAGTAAAGTGCTCTTCATTTCTTTGTGTAGATCTAGATTTTCATCTATTATTATTAAGCCTGAATGAGTTCCTTTAATATTTCTTATAGTACAGGTCTGTTGATAATGCATTATTTCAGTTTTTGTATGGACAAAAAAGTTTTCAGTTTAGTTTTGTTTTTGAAAGATATTTTTACTGAATTTAGAATTCTTTTTTTATTATTATTATTTTTTTTGTTTATTGCAGTAACATTGGTTTATAACATTGTAAAAATTTCAGGTGTACATCATTATACTTCTATTTCTGCATAGATTACATCATGTTCACCACCAAAATACTAATTACAACCCATCACCACACACATGTAGCGAATAATCCCTTTCACCCTCCTCCCTGGCCCCTTCCCCTCTGGTAACCACCAATCCAATCTCTGTCCCTATGTGTTTGTTTATTGTTGTTATTATCTACTACTTAATGAAGGAAATCATATGATATTTGACCCTCTCCCTCTGACTTATTTCACTTTGCATTATACCCTCAATGTCTATCCATGTTGTCACAAATGGCTGGATTTCATCGTTTCTTATGGCTGAGTAGCATTCCATTGTGTATATATATCACATCTTCTTTATCCATTTGTCCCTTGATGGCACGTAGGTTGCTTCCAAGTCTTGGCTATTGTGAATAACGCTGCAATGAACACAGGGGTGCGTGTTCCTTTACAAATTGGTGTTTTCAAATTCTTTGGATAAATACCCAACAGTGGAATAGCTGGATCATATGGTAGTTCTATCCTTGATTTTTTGAGGAATCCCCATACTGTTTTCCATAGTGGCTGCACCAGTTTGCACTCCCACCAGCAGTGTATGAGAGTTCCCTTCTCTCCACATCCTCTCCAACACACGTTGTTTCCTGTCTTGTTAATTATAGCCATTCTGACGGGCGTGAGGTGATATCTCATTGTAGTTTTGATTTGCATTTCCCTGATAGTTAGTGATTTTGAACATCTTTTCATGTGTCTGTTGGCCATCTGTATATCTTCTTTGGAGAAATGTCTGTTCAGGTCTTTTGCCCATTTTTTAATTGGGTTGGTAGTTTTTTTGTTGTTGAGATGCATGTGTTCTTTATATATTTTGGAGATTAAGCCCTTATCAGATGTATGGTTTGCAAATATCTTCTCCCAATTGTTAGGTTGTCTTTTCGTTTTGTTGATGGTTTCCTTTGCTGTGCAGAAGCTTTTTACTTTGATGTAGTCACATTTGTTTATTTTTTCTATTGTTTCTCTTGCCCTGTCAGACATGGTGTTAGAAAAGATGTTGCTAAGACCAATGTCAAAGAGCGTACTGCCTATGTTTTCTTCTAGAAGTTTCACAGTTTCAGGTCTTACGTTCAAGTCTTTAATCCATTTGGAGTTAATTTTTGTGTATGGTGTAAGGTAAGGGTCTACTTTTATTTTTTTGCATGTGGCTATCCAGTTTTCCCAACACCATTTGTTGAAGAGACTTTCTTTTCCCCATTGTATGTTCTTGGCTCCTTTGTCAAAGATTAGCTGTCCATAGATGTGTGGGTTTATTTCTGGGCTTTCGATTCTATTCCATTGATCTGTGTGTCTGTTTTTGTGCCAGTACCATGCTGTTTTGGTTACTATAGCTTTGTAGTATATTTTGAAATCAGGGAGTGTGATACCTCCAGCTTTGTTCTTTTTTCTCAGGATTCCTTTAGGTATTCGGGGTCTTTTGTTGTTCCATATAAATTTTAGGATTCTTTGTTCTATTTCTGTGAAAAATGTTGTTGGAACTTTGATAGGGATTGCATTGAATCTATAGATGGCTTTAGGAAGTATGGACATCTTAACTATGTTAATTCTTCCAATCCAAGAGCACGGAATATCTTTCCATTTCTTTGTGTCTTCTTCAGTTTCTTTCAGCAATGTTTTGTAGTTTTCTGTGTACAGCTCTTTCACCTCTTTGGTTAAGTTTATTCCTAGGTATTTTATTCTTTTTGTTGCAATTGTAGATGGGATGGTATTCTTAATTTCCCTTTCTGCTGCTTCGTTGTTAGTGTACAGAAATGCAACTGATTTTTGTATGTTGATTTTGTATCCTGCAACTTTGCCATATTTGTTTATTACTTCTAAAAGTTTTCGGGTGGATTCTTTAGGGTTTTCTATATATAAAATCATGTCATCTGCAAATAGTGACAGTTTCACTTCTTCTTTTCCAATTTGGATCACTTTTATTTCTTTCTCTTGCCTGAGTGCTCTGGCTAGGACTTCCAGTACTATGTTAAATAGGAGTGGTGACAGTGGGCATGCTTGTCTGGTTCCTGTTCTTAGAGGGATAGCTTTCAGTTTTTCACCATTGAGGATGATATTAGCTGTGGGTTTGTCATTTAGAATTCTAATGTGACAGATTTATTCATTCAGTACTTTAAAGATGACACTCTGCTGTCCTCCTGCTATTATTAGTTTTGATAAGAGACCAATGCTTAGAGTTTGTTGAGCTTCTTGGATCTATATATTACAGTATTCGTCAAATTTGGAAATTTTTCTGTTATTTCTTCAAAGTGTTTTTCTGTCCACTCTCTCTCTCAACAGCTTCAGAGACTCCAATTACACATATGTTGGGACATTTGAAGTGTTTCCTAATTTTCTGTTCATTTTTTAAATAAATATTTTTCTGTATATATTTCATATTGGATTTTTCTATTGCTACATCTTCAAGTTAACTAATTTTTTTCTTCTTCAATGTTTTATCTGCTGTTAATCCCACATAGTGTAGTTTCATCTCTGACATCGTAGTTTTCATCTTTAGGAATTTTATTTTGGTATTTTTTAAAAAATATGTTTTTCCTTCTCTTTCCTTAACTTTTACAATACATTTATAAAACCTATTTTAATGTCCTACTCTGCTAATTCTAACATCTGTGGAAGTTCTCGGTTGATTTGCTTGATTTTTCTCCTAATCATGGGCCAAATTTTCCTACTTCATTGCATGCCTGGAAATAGTTGATTGGATGCCAGACATTATGAGTTTTATCTTACTGAGTGTCCAATATTTTTGTGTTCCTATAAATATTCTAGAGCTTTATTCTGGAACATAGTTAAATTATATGAAAATAATTTGATTCTTTTGCTCCTACCTTTTAAGAGTCATCAGTTGGGACTGGAGCAGTCCTCAGTCTAGGACTAATTATTCTCCACCACTCAGGCAAGACCCCTCTGAGTATTCTACTCAGTGCTGTATTAATTATGATGTTTCCTAGTCTGGCTGGAAGGGATAGGCACTATTCCTAGCTCTGAGTGATCACTGGAAACTGTTACCCCTAATTTTGGGGGATCCTCTCCCCAGCCTTGGGTAGTTTCTTGAAAGTTCAGTACTCAGTTGAATATTAGAGAGCTCCCTATGTGTATCTAGAGTTCTCTCTCTGTGTAGCTTGCTCCTCTTTGATACTTTATCATGCAGATTCTAGCCACTTCCAAACTCTTACCCTCATCCTCTCAACTCAAGGAGTTTGTTGGTTTGGCCTGGGTTTCCCTTCCCTGGACAGTGCCCTGTAAATGCTTTCAAGGCACTAATCTAGGGCAATTGTTGGCCTCAGCTCAGGTTTTTCACCATTTTTCAGGGATCATTGTTTTTCATTATCTGATGTTCACTGTCTTGAAAATCATTGTTTCATATATTTGTCCATTTCTTGTTTGTTTCAATCACAAAGATAAAGCTAGTCCCTGTTGCTTCTTCTTGGTCATAGATGAAAGTCTTAGGTTCACCACTGAATCATTATTTATGTGCCATGGCCTTCTCATTTGTATCTCAAACAGGGCATAGAAAAGAGCAGTTAATAGTCCTCTCTTACCATGACCCAACTGGATTTTCACAACATGAAAAACTGAGAGAACAGGCAGTTGTTAGGTTGACTGACTAACTATGGTTGAAAACCCATAATTTGTCATAAAAATGATTTAGAGTTCAGAATAATTTACTTTGACTAAAATAGTTCTAGTTTGAGTTCAACGACAGATTTTCATGTGACTTTGTTCTTTTTGTCACTAGATAAGTTGACATGATTCCAACCATCCCACAGTAGCTTTGCAGAACCGAGTTCAGTAATTAGCTCTGTCATTTTAGCCTTCTATTTAGGGATACTACAGTGTACCATCTATAGGATGAATGAATGACTCAGATGATTATAAAGACCACTGAAGATCTGTACTGATTATTTTGCCATTTGCTTTTTTTAAAAAAATCTACAGAGCTGCAGCTTTACTCTCCTAGCTCCAGGAACAACAACTTACTTTTCTCTATTATTTTATCTTTAAAGATACAGCTAAATAAGAAAATTGTCCTGCTCATTTAAAATATTCTCTTCCTCTTCCCACATTCCAAAATTACATAAAGTTTTCCATTATTCTTAATCCAATGACTTAAACAACTGTTTTGATTTCATAAGTGGAAGCATTTGACTACAGGTGGGGATTAATTTGCAAAGGCAGGAAAACTGTTAAAAACAAAGAGCTAGTGTCCAACTAAATATCTCTTGAGAAATTAGGAAGTACAAGCTACATTGCCTGAGAAGAATTGTTACTGAGTATTATGGTTTAAAGAATTCCAGGTGGTCTGCGTGGGTCATAATGCTAGCATTTCATCTTGGAGTAATTTTTGTTCTTTCCAATACAGTTTTTTTTTAAACTAGTTTTTCTCCTGCAGTGTACTAGAAAGTTTGTTCATATAGGCTTATTAAATCTGTAGGTATATAACACAAATTAAAAAGCGAAGGAGTGATCTGTTGAAGAAGAATTCCTTTTGTACAAACTATATAGATAAATGAGACAAGAGAATTTGGAGGGTGATGATGGGTAAAGGAGGGTTGAATTTTCTGGATCAATGCCTAATTCACTATTCCACTTTCCTTATGCAGATATCACTCTTGTCTCCACAGGATGAAACTTTAGTTTAAGTCAAGGCTTTTCTAATTTTTTATTTATTTTTTGTGTGTGTGTGAGAGGAGAAAGGGATTAAAGTCTTTTTTAGTAGAGAAAGAAATTTATTTTGGTAAATCATGAACAGGAGAGAAAGTCAGGGTAGGTGGTTAGGAATGATGAACAGGATAAAATAAGCATGGTCTCCATGAACTGCTCTCTTTTCTTTATCTGTCAAGATGGACCTTATAACTCACTCTAGAATAGAATGTAGCAAATCCTACTAAAAACTCAAACAGCCTGTTCTCTTCAAGACTAATGAGCAAGTTTCATTTACCTCATTATAGCCAATCATGTCAAATTCTATTTAAATCTTCCATTCCTCCCTATCACCTAAAGAATAAACTCCTTGGCCTAACATGGCATCTTTTACAAGCTAGTCCCAACTTACCTCTGTATTTGTGTCTCACGTCACATCCCTCCTTGCACCTTATTTTTCAGTTGCACCAAACATTTCCCCCAAACATCATGCAGTTTTACGCCTCTTCCCTCTTATAATCTTTTTTCTACCCAGAAATTTTTTCCTTTTCCTCCCCAAGTGTACTCTTGTCCTTCCTTCAAGACCAATATCAAATGTCTTATCCTCATTGAAGCCATTCTCAACTCCCTTAGGAAGAGTCACATCTTCCCCTATTCATAAACTTTTATACTAAGATTTAACACATGTCGTTGACCATCACCTCCAGGAACAACATATTGTAAGTCCATCCTGATATCTAACATAATTGGCACAAGGTAGGCCTTAAGTAAGTGAAGTGTATGAAAGGAAGGAAGGAAGGAAGTGAAGTGAAGTGAAGTGAGTAAGAAAGAAAGCGAAGTAAGTAAGTGAACATATGAAAAAATTAATTTAAATGAATGGGCAAGTGGATAGTTTCTTTCACACACAAAGATACCAGTCAGAGCTCACAATGTTCAATATTATCTTCTCTTTTCACATGCATTAACAATGCACTGACCTCATTAGTAGGAATAGTTCTAGTTCATTTAAGAAGGACTTTGTTGCATTGGGCAGTCAGTGCCAGCAAAGAAGCCTTGATGTACTCGTGTCTTTATAGGTTGGATAGAGGCAGTGAAGCAAAACACAACTACAGATGTGGAGACTGCTGTTGTTCAGCTAACCACTGACGATGTTATGAATAAGAAAAAAAAAGGTGGCAAAGCAATGGAAACTTCATGTCAGGGAACAGGATAGTCATGAGCCTATTTATTGGCTTGACCCTTAGTTAAAAACTTTGAAAATTGTTCTAGTAATAATCTCCCAGTTATTAGTGCAATGACTACAAGTGGAAAAAAACTTCACTTAGCAGTAAGATATTATAACTGCAACCACCTGGAATTGTAATCCCTTCTCTATTCTCATTCAATATTTCCACTATCACTTATAGTTTCCCAAGGGAAAAAAATCCTTTTACAGCAGGATCACTGAAATTTATCTATCAGGAAATATCCATCCATAAACAACAAGTGAATTTCTGAAAAGTCATTTCTATTCTTAGCTAAATGCTTTGTTTAAATAAGTGACATCTACTTTCTCTGTTGTGGGTATTAGTATATCAAAATTGTGCTTGTTCAGCCTAGTAAATAAATGACATAATTGTATTTCATGTTTTGTTTGTTTTCAAGGCTAAAAGAAATAAATAAATACGGTATGTCTGAAACACACTAGATCCGCAGAAAAATCCTATGGAGTGGCTGAATGAATAAAGGTCTGCTTTCATTTTTTTCTTATCTCTGCAGCCTAGTTTAAACAAAAAATGAAATTAAGGTAAGTCAAATTACTTAGTAAAGTCCACCTAGGATTTTAAGGACAGATCTTAGAGCGCAATCTTTCTAACTTTTGGCCTGACCGTTTGAGACTATTGGCCCCTCTCATATGCCACTTTTAAGTAAAGAAAAAAAATGCATGAGACAACTGGGCAATATTTTGCAAGATTTTGATATTACTAAAGCAAACTTTGATTCCCTTTGTTTAGCGGCCAGCTGTAGCTGACACAAATATGTAGTTGTTAGCTGCCAGCCCACCCTGAGAGTAGAATTTTATATAAAGATTTATTTATGGCTAATTTCTTTATCTTTATGTTGAACATAATACTTGCTGGTATCTTTCAGCCTGAAATTATTTTGCTTCACATCAAAGAACAACATTAGAAATTAAAGTCCATTCACTGTCGTGTATGATTCACAGCCTATGTTAAGGACCTTATAAAAGATACTCATTTTTCTTTCTTTACCAGACCTCCTCCCCTCTTCCTTCTGTTCACTGTACCCCTCTCCCCTCACTTCACATTGTTCAGTTCTTTTCAGTACCAGGAATATATACTAATATATATTAGCAATATATAAATGTCGAGGAAAGAAACCTTTTTCTGCACACTGGCCTGATCCATAATCCAAGGAAACTTCAGTTTCTTTGGTCCTCAGCACAGTCTCTTGCAGATCGATTGTGTATGTTGACATCCTAAAGCACTTGCTGAATATGAACATGCTTGGTACCAAGATGCCTTCAATTTCTTCTTCTTAGTGTGGAATCCTATAGCACTGTGGAACTTGTAAATAATAAGTTATTTTTAAACCACTGGATGTTTTCCAGTCACTCTATTTCACACTGGATTAATTATGTAAGAAAACCGAATTGTTCTTCACTAGTGTTACAACTTTTAAAAACAACATGCTGTTTAAATTCAGGTTTGGCAACTCTGGCCCGAACCCCCTCAAATTTATGGCACCACACCCATAGCATAATAAAACCTTAGTGGTCCTTTGTCTTTTAGCTTGCCTTCTATTTTTTCTCAAGGGTGTTTTATGCTGGAAGATGCAAACAAAAGTTGTCCAGATGTTATTTGTATCAGAGCAGGATTTCAGTCCAGCTATCTGTGGTTGCAAATGTTTATTTTAATGGATTATTGTGCAATCTTGCTGTGTAGACCTTCATGGCCTTATATGCATGTTCCCAGCAATGCCAGGACATTTTTTTTTAAATATATCATTTTAGTTCAGTTGAATGATTACTAGTCACTAGGGGAGCAAAAATGTAACACCTGTAGAAACACAGAGGATACTTTTGCCTATGCCCCCATGTTGACACTTGTGCAAACTGCACGATTACAAAACCATGACCAATGGGCTTTAGGTAAGCAGGAGGAAGGTGTGGTCCAAGCCCTAGCAACAGTCCCAGCCCTTAGACAAAGTTCCACTGCTGCAGTAAACATACCAAGGGTGTCGAAAAAAACGCCAGCTGCTGCCCCATGCAGTTTGATGGAATGAAAGAGAAGCTTAGCTAAATCACCATAGTGTGAGCTGCAAGTTTATTTTAGCTATTATAACAAGCACGGACTGGGCTTATTGTTCATTTTTAGAAGTCTAATAAAATCTTAACTGATGTTTCCTTGATACTAAAGTAAATTGTTTACCCCGTATCTAAAAACACATATTATGTCCAATGCATCAATTAGGAGTGGGGAATTTCTAGTCCTAAAATAAATTTTGAAACTAAATTACATCACATGAAAATGGATTTGGTTTTTCAGAAAGTGCTAAATTTTAGAGCTACTAGTTTTCTCTGAGAATTTATTTAAAATCCAAGGATGCTTCTAGTATACATGTGAAAAACACATTCTCTGATCCTGAAAAATAAAACACTTTAAATTTAAACTCAGTGTTAGAAAGGACACCTAAGAGGAAAATAATTTTAATTATTTAACATCAAGGAGTGATATAACCTCATACTGAAGGTTTTGCTAGGCATTTTCATACTAGGCATTTTTGATTGACTTTGTAAGTGAAAGATAAATATTTAGTTGAAAATAAAAGCCGAAGACAGTCTTTTATAAATTAGTTTTAAGGTAAATTAAACATTGGTTTAGTTTCATAGATATAGTTACTGAACCAAGTGGGCTCACCTCCTGGTGAGTTAAATAAGACTCTATACCAGTGGAAGTTGTCTCACAAAGTAAAGTGTATTTGCAGCAAATAGGAGGCCATGAAGAATCATTTCCAAAGTCATGATGTCCCCGAACAAAGGGAAGCAGGAACTTTTATTTTGGTTGGGGAATTAATATTCAAAAGGGACAAGCAGGTATTTGCTTGCACTGGCTCAGTTGGAGAACATGCTTCCACATAATGGGGCCTAAGCTCCTCCTGGAGAGATCTCTGCGTTAAAAATAAGGCAAAGGTCATGGGCATAGCTCTTGTGGTGAGGCTTGGTCAGTTTCAGGATGGCTGGTGGTTACATCTCCTTAACATACAAAAGGAAAAGAAACAACTTGGAAAAACAGTTAAATGCTTCTAAACCCACCTTTTAGTTTCTCGAGGTACCAAGTAGGTGACAATATGAGCAGCCCTGATAAGATTTGGTGGTCCAGAAATTAGAGTGTATGATGAGCAAAGTTTTTCAAAATTTTGGAAAGAAGTAGATTTTAGGTTGTTTCTTATGATAGTATGTATAGGTCAGTCAACATTGTAATAATAACACTATCCTATATTTGTCTAATAGTTTATAGTTTAGAAAGTTTTGGGCATTAACTCATGGCTTTATAGCTTTGGATATCTTATAGTGTCACATTTTTGTCACTCCCCAGAATCTGAAATGTCCTCACGTACTGACTTGTTCTTCATAGGTGTGGACACAGTGCTATATTTCTGCAGATTCTGCCCCAGGTACTCAAAGGGTTTATTGCTCATATAGATCAAGGGCTAGCAGAGAGCCAACCCATAAATTAGTCATGTTATCTCCAAGTATAAGACTTCTGTAAAATATCAATTAATCCCCTAAATTTCTCTACTAAAATCACATAAAAGAGCAGCTAAATATGGCACATATTTAGCTAAAATCGAGAGCACCAGAGGAAGAGAAACACATGCTGTTGCTTCCCTTCTGTCTGTCCAGGAGGCTCTATCACTAGAGTAAAAGCTCTGATAACCAGAATGCTTGGTGTCTTAGTTTGGGTTTCCCCGGAAGCAGACCCTAAGGTGAAGATGGGAGGGCAAGCAATTTATTTGGAAGATGAAAGAAACATTAGTTGAAGGTGGCAGGGGAGAGATTTTGGGAAGTGAAACCATCCATTAAGGAGTGCTTTATTAAATCAGCTGTCACAGTGTGTGGCTGGTGCTTCATCCTGCAGAGGATCTCCAGAATATGGTGGAAAATGCACACCTCAGAATGATCCCATCTAAGTGGTGAAGGAGCTATTTATATCCCACCTCCTGAGAATAATTGGATATGAGAGCTATTGGATTGGGGTGGCAGTGGGGGAGGAGTGGAGGCAGTGGTGGTGGTGTGTTAATTCCTGGTATTTCTGAACTGTCATGAGTGCATAGAATAACCTTCACAGGTCCAGGAACAAAGCCCTCAAGTGCACAGATGCAAATGATGGCAGGTGAAAGAAAGCAAACCAGATCGCACTGCAAAGTCTGTAGAATGAGGGTGGGACATGGATGATATCTTGTTATTCTTGGGAAAGAAGATGTTTTATGACTTGGAGTTTATACTTAGCTAAAGACTTAACAAAAATTTGTTTTTTGATTCATGTTGCTAAAAATTACTCTAAAATATTATTTTTAAAAATGTTCCCAAGAGAATTGCCTGGGGAATATGATATGTATCCTTCTCAAAAAGCTCAAGATCATGTCATCCTGTGCTCCTAATCATATTTCTCAGGGAAGAATATTATTCAAGATGTCCAAGGTGTAGGGAACAAAGATGATTTTGCACCGACCTCAAAGAAATATTTCAGCAGTTTATCCTCATTTAAAATATAAAGCAAAATGCATTTCTTGTGATTTGCCACACTCTATTAAAAGTAGACTATAACAAGAAAAGAAAAAAATCCCAGTTAATTGAAGGATGTTCAGATTTAATTTCTGTTAGTCAAGGTTTCATTGTGGCTGCCAAAAGGAAAGCAGAACCAATAATTCAGAAAATCATTCATCTATTTAACCAACAAATTTTGTAAGATATTTACCATGTACCAGGAAATTTTAAAATGAATAACATGAAGTTGGCCCAGGAGTGGTCAAGGTCTTTAGAGTAGTTAAGACTTGACACTGAAATTCAAATCTGCTGCTCTCTAGCCAGGAGACCTCAAGTAAGTTTCCTTATTTCCTGAGTCTCAATTTTCCCATCTGTAAAATAAGAGTAGAGGAGTTAAGGTACTTAATGAGATTATGCTTGAAAAGCACTTGAGAGATTAACACTCCTTACATGTCATTTTTATCATGGTAGTGATGGGAATGCTAGGATTGGTGCCATCAAAGTCCTAGAAATCTGCTAAAGGGGGCAGATAGACACGCTGTAATGCAGGGCAAAATAGAAGTGTTCTGTGATCACAGAGGATGAGCACAATTAGAGGAATATCTTTTGAGAAGGTAGAACAAATAGCTGATTCTTGGAAGACAGAAAGGTTTCTGACAGGTGATGTTTGGGGTCAGATTGAGGGGGTGAATATAAATCAAAGCATAGAGATCTAAATAGACCTGGTGTGCCTGGAACATTTAAAAATACCAAGTGCCTTGGGCCAGCCGGTTGGCGCAAGCAGTTAAGTGAGTGCGCTCCGCTGTGGCAGCCCGGAGTTCGCCAGTTCAGATCCCGGGCGTGCACCGACACACTGCTTGTCAAGCCATGCTGTGGCGGTGTCCCATATAAAGTAGAGGAAGATGGGCATGGATGTTAGCTCAGGGCCAGTCTTCCTCAGAAAAAAAAAAAAAGAGGAGGATTGGCATCAGATGTTAGCTCAGGGCTGATCTTCCTCACACACACACAAAAAAATACCATGTGCCTGAGACACAGAGCTCATGTATCTACATCTAAATATTCGAGAGTCCCATGCCTCAGTCCTTGGACTCTTCCCTCTCTATCTACCCTCATTCCCTTAGGTGATCTTATCTATTCTTCATAGCTTTAATACTATCAGTTCACTGATAGTTCTTCCATGAACTTCATTGTGCATTTGCACATTCCACTTGGGTATCTAATGGGTATCTCAGTTAACATATACAAATGCAATTCTTCACATTTCCTCCTGAAATTTACTTATTTCCTCCATAGTCTTTCTCAGCTTAGAAAATGGCAACTCCATCCTACTAATCATTCAGGACCCAAACTATGGTGTCTTCCTTCATTACTCTCTATCTCTCAAACCACACATTTACTTCATCATCAAATCTGTTGTCTCAGCTTTGAAAATATATCTAGCATGTGACCTCTTCTTATCTTCTCTACTAATGCCATACCGGTGTCCCTCCTAGATTATTGTAATAGGCTCCAAACGTGTCTCATTGCTTCTTCTTGAGACCCTCAAAAGTCTCTTCTCCAAATAGCAGCAAGTTTAATTCTGTTTGAGTAAGTTACAGGTTATTACTTTTCTCCAGAACACTGCAAGCTCCCTGGCCCTCATTTCATCCAGATTAAAAGCCCAAGTCCCCAAATTTTCTAGAAAGCCCTCCATGGTCTTGCCTCTGTTACCTTTGATCTCACTTCTTTATGTGTTTCCCTCTTGATTACATCATTCTAGTCATGCTGGGTTCCTTGTTCAACAAATATAGCTTCACTCTCCCAACTTGGGCCTTTGTTTTGCCTATTTCCTCAGCCAAGAACATTACACCCCTAGACATTTTCCCAGATAATATCTTTACCTTCTTTAAGTATTTGCTGAAAATTCATCTTTCTCTGTGAGGTCTGTATTGACCACCCTACTTAATGCTGTAACTTCTACCCCTCCACCTTTACCCACATTCTGGTCAAAATGATTCTGTTCTACTTCTTTTTGTATACCCCTTACTGACTTGTAACTCAGTATACTATTTAGTAATTTTATTTAATGTTGATCTCTTCCCACATCCACTAGGATACAGCTCCATGAGGGCAGCTATCACTCTATGTTCTGTTCACATGTTTATTAAAAGGATGCTCAGCACCTGTAGATGTTCAATAAAGAAAAAACAAGAGAATTAATGCTCTCTATTCTTTATTGTGAAATGTGCTCTTACTGCATTAACAGAAACAGTCCCTTCAATCCATAATGAACAGTATTCCTTATTATTTAAAGAATCTTGGATATAATTTCCATACTCTTTAAAGGTTTCCTCCATTGGAAAGTGGAGTATAATATAAAATAAAGAATTGTTATTTAGTCTATACTTTGGAAGATTCTTTTTCTTTCTGGAAAAATTATTACTGTGGATCCATATTAGAAAAAAATTAAATAATAAATAACATATTGAGTTAACTACAATGTGGCAAGCACTATATATATTATTTCATTCAAATTCACAGTAACACTATGAGTGGATGTCTTCTCTACTTCAATGATTTGAAAACTAGAGATCAGAGAAGTGTAGTAATTTGCCAAGATTCACACCACAGTTGGGTTGACCTGGAGTTGGAACCTAGGTTTTTCTGACTCCATAGCTCTTATTATTGATTGACCACCTTTATTTGGTAAATCAATATCTATTATGTAGATATGAGAAAAATTAAAAATGCATAACGATCTCTGAACCTAATAAGTGAAGGATAAATGCTTTTTCATAAAAGCATATCTTTATCCGAGGAACTTTATCATATTCTTAATACTTATCTTGCTTTCTGGCCACTCCACATGGGAGAGCTCCATAGATGTAGAGAAGACTTCATTACAGATAAACAAGATGATGAGAATTAAGCATCCCAATAGAAAAAGCCAATTAGTAAGTTAGACTTACTGATTATTCCAAAGATTATGAACAATAACAACTATAGTGTATAGCTATACAAATTATATTCAAAAAGTTTTTTGAAGTAGCATCTCATGATGTTCACTGACTGAAAGTGATCTTTGAAATATTTTATTTTTGGTTTAAATACTTTTTTGAAATTTGCTTAAAACTTGGGTCTGAGTTTTCACAAGAACATTTTATTCTAGTATCTTGTTTTTAAACAAAATATTGGTGCTTTTTTTGGTGATAATTTTCCCATTCTATTGAAGCTGATATTCATATTTTTGAAGGTTTCTTTTACTCCTTTCTTTATATTTGTCAACTGCATTGAGACAGAAGCATTTGTTTAAATTTCTCTCAACTGATTTTATTTTATGTCTTCTACGCCCAGATTACTAATTTGTGTCATTTTCTTCACTATCTCCTGGAGAACTCTTATTTTCCTTTTCCAATGCAATAAGTAATTCTTGAGGAAGAGAAAAGTTCAAGTTCATTTAAGAAAAAAGATATTTTGTGTTTCTTCACTTCTTTTGTTCCCAATCTCCTGTCAGCCAACAAGGAGATCCATCCCCACAGTCACTTTATGCATAAACTTAGAAGCATAAAATTTTACAAAAGAAAGGATCTTTTGTCCACAGAAGAAGTCGTCTTGTCCACTTCTCTCATTTAATAGGTGGAAACAGTGAGGCCTGAGAGTTTAAATGGTCCCCCTGAAGACATGCCACTAGAAAGTGACTGAGCCAGGCCAGATTGCAGGACAACCAATTCTCAATTCACTTGTATTCTATCTTATGACTTAGGTTTTCTTGTTTTTTGAAGGTAGAAAATTGATACCGTAAACATGACTTTTCACAACTATGTCCACAGAAGTGTAGGGGCATCAATATTATTACCCAGGGCTTATTTTAATTTATAATGTTTTCCCAAATGAACATGGTAGCACATTTCAGTTTGGGGCAACAAGAATATTTGCCTCTGAAACATCAGACTTACTTGAGAGAGTTAAAATCTAAAAAGAGAAATTCATTTGTTAATTTTCAAATAAGATTCAGTGTAACAACCTATGTGGATTTTCTTCTTTTTTATCTGTGTACGGAGTAAACAAAAACCATGGTTAGCTTCACCTTCTTTCTTTTTTGAAGCACACTGCAGAAAAGAGGTAAAAAAAAAATCAAATTAGATAGCAAGATTTCTAGCAAGATAAGTTTGTTCATCCTTAGTTTATCTTCTGCAAATGAGCATGTATAAAACAGTCTACCTACTGTTCTAGTTGCCACGGTTTAATGCAGTGCCACTGAATGATCCTGTTAACCTAACCTTCAATTTGCTGGGGTCTGAACTCTGAATTACAGCTTACAAACATAGTTTAACAGCTGGTACAAGGGCTGCTTTTGAATTTTTAATCATATGAATTAAAGATTGCTAGAGATGCTTTTTCAGACTTCTCTGAGGAGGAATCTAATGTATGGAAAGTCAAGTATAGATAAGCCCAGGAGAATGGAAACAGAAAGTTACTGGGTCTAGAGACACTAGGCTGCACACTCTGCTCACCAGATTGAGATAGCAACTGCAAAGTGTTCCTTAACAATTGCATCTAAAGCAACCATAACATTATCAAATATTACACCGCCTCAAATGTATAGCGTATATTTTGTAGTTGCTTTCAAATAGGCATTAGTCAAATAGAAGTGAGCATAGATTTGAAAGACCTATTACATCAAAACCTTAAATTGGTATAGAGACAAATCAGAAGGTAGTTAATCAACACGCTAAAGGATTATTTGATCACGACTATAAAATTTCTTAAAAACAGCAGTGTTTTTCAGATGATGAGATTTTTGTGCAATTTTGTGAATGCTGTAATTAATTTAATGGGGCTTGACCAGTGCTTTTTAAAGAACAACATAGAATAGAATGGAAAATGTCAGAATATATCTCATTTAGCACCATAGATTGTTGTATAAAATTTTGTGTTAGCTGTGTGTGTTTGTGAGTGTGTGTGTGTGCTGGGTAATGCTGTAAAATGTGCTTTTTTATCTGTTTAAGAACAGTTTGAAAAACACTGGCACAGGTTATTTAAATTAGATTTGTATTTCCAAAATTTTTATTATTCCAATATACTTCTTAAGAATAAATCTAGCAAATATAATCAGGTATATACAGAATAATAATATTGACATATAACACAGTTCACTTTTTTAGTAACTTCTAGGAAAATGCCCAAAATATGGCAACTATCTATAAGGTATGGGGAGAAAAATTATTTAGCATTAGCATTTGTTGTTTTTTTTTAACTATAAACGTGTGTGTGCATTTTACTAAAGGCTTTTCTTTATTATTTATTCCAGCATGAGCCTTCTTACATGCTAAAAGTTGCAGGAAATAAATTCAGTACAACTGGATATACTCTTACATACCATGTCAGCAGGCTGGTGTTTTGGGGTGTAGGAAAATGCTTCACTATTTAGTATTTCAAGTTTGCATACTTCATAAAGTATAAGGACAACTATTTACCTGTTAGAATCATTTACCAAAATAGAGAGAAAAGAGAAATTAAAGTAAAAACAAACCAACAAAATTAGGGCATTGACTAAAATGAGTCATAGGTCTTTCTTAGTCATAATTCCATGAATTCTTTACTGGGTTAATCTCCTAGTATACGCAATGCAATGTTGTCTGGTTGTCTGGACAAGTGTGGCCTAGCTTTCTTTTCATAAACATAAAGATCTCTGTGTTTCTTTTGTGACACTCCACCTCATATTTTCAAGAACTAGTAAGTATATCTGTGAGAAGCTTGGGTCGTGTATTCATGATTTCAAAGGGTTTCAAAGATTGAGAAAAGTGATGTATTTAATTTTTGAGGAACAGTACAACTCTTCTTCCCATCCTCACTGAGAATCTATACACAGCCCACTTCATTCGCTTTCGGACATTAAGTCTTCAACAAGACTATTGAGAAGAGAAATTTACCTTTCTTTGTGACTAAGTATACACTTTGTTTTTTATAATTTGATACGAACAAGGCAAAGCTAGATAAGTACAAAGGAATAAATGAAGATGATTCAATTCTTTGGAAGGGCTCAGGACTGGCCCTAGAACAAGGAAATGCATTGAGACAATGGATTCAATAACTGATGTGGCTCCTTGTGCTGAGGCAATAAGGCAAGAAGTAACAGAGGAGAACAGATTTTGGATAACTTTTGACTACTTTCTTACCATGTGATGAAATGGTTACTTGAAGCAGCTGGCTGCATAATTATTTTTACTTCAATGTTATTTTTTTTTAAATGTGGTTACTTCATAGACACATATCCAACATCAGCTGCTTAGTAGTATAATATAGAATGCCTCATTAGCAATGGAAAATGGGCTTAAGTTCGTAGCAGGAATGTTCTGACTAATGTTTTTAGATGTGGAAGAAGTTAGCAAGAGAGATTATAGAACCTCTCTCTTCCCCTTTGAGAACTTTAAAACAAATAAAAATTTTTTATTTAATTCACAAATTTCACATGAGGTCTCTCCTCATTTGCTGGTGCTGCTTTTACTTCACTCAGGTTTCCCTCCTCCCTTTGTTCTTCCTGGTGCTGCCTTTGCTTGGAGAGGCCACATGAGGAAATAGAAACGTGCCTCCTCCGGAAGGAGGATGTGGGTGCTGCTCTAGCAACTGTACTGATACATTAATTTATCCGTACTGTCCGTCTAGTTGTCTCACTTATTTAGGGGTTGGATTAGTGCGCTGGTTTTCAAAGTGTGGTCTCTGGACCGATAGCATCTGCACCCCCTGGGAACTTGTGAAAAATGCGAGCACTTGAGTCCCATATCAAATCAACTGAACGAGAAGCTCTCAGGGTTCAAGGGAGGTTGAACCTCTGTACGTTCAGATATGGACTCTTCTGTCACGATTGAAATGACTGAGCAGTTCAATCAAATATTTCTAAAACCACCAACAAAACGACTATAAAAGCAGTCAGAATTCTTCCTTACCTGGCAATGTCTACTACCCAATACAACACAAATATTTGTTCACTGAGTGTCTGCTCATACTTATTTATGCCAAAAGAACCAAGTCATCCTAGGTGGCTCAAACAAAAGTTCACCTATTTAGTCAACAGATATTTGTTGTACGACTGCTGTGGGCCATACACTGTGCTGGGTACAGAGGACATACTAGGAGGATGACAGTTGCAGGTCCATTACATCAAATCCTCTACAGAGATGAGAAAAGTATTTGGAGAGCTGAATCAGGCACTTTTTTTTTTGGCTGCTGATGCTACCAAAAAAGTTTTTATACTTCCAATAGTTTACGCTCTGCAGGTGGAAAACTCTTTCCTACCAGAGAGAATGGTTACATCCCCCCGATGAAATTTCCTCAGCCTGACAGTATGTTTACTAAAAATGCTATCTTTAGGGCATTCTAAAGAAAAGCAAACTGCAGTCCCAGAGAGTGCAGCAGCTGAGATGTTTGCATGTGCTTCTAACTCAGATCTGAAGGGTGAAAGCTGCAGCGTCGGCCGCAGCTGTAAGAATGGGGCGCAGAACACTGGCAATGGGCAAAACGGTTATTCATTTCCTCTCTTGTGATCTTTCATATTTCATTTTTGTGTATCTCAATACACAGTTGAGACTTTTCCCAGATTCACAATCAACCCTGATTATCTTCCTCCTCTCTCCACTTTTCCCTTTTTAGTTTCTTGGAAGCTGTTAGAGGAAGAAGATTAAAAACTATCTGGCATGGAACACTCTTGGTTTTTTTTTTTAAGTTGCTTAGTATTTGTCTAAGAGTTGAGAAAAAGAGACAAAGGAGAGAATAAGCCAATGGATAAAGAGAGACAGAAAGTTTTGTTTCTCTTCAAATGTTTTTCATCTCTGACCTCACGTAAAAACTTTGCAGTGAATCCAGTCGTAATATTTACATAATTTTAAACAGGTAGTGATTTTTTTGGCGACTAAATTATTATACAGTGTTAATTCCCTCTTATGCTCCCATGGTTTGGTAGCTTTTTTATTTTCCTTGGGATTTAGTGTATGTGGACAATTTAGTTTAAGTGAACAACCTAGCAACAATTTGATTGCTTTAAGCTGTTCATAACTTTTTGCTTACCTGAGCTCACCTGAGCATCAACTCTTTAATTCTTTACAATTATTCTAAGCCTATATATGAGTACAACAAGATCCATATAGTAGTTGAGAACATACTGAGTTCAGGACATTGAGAAGCACTCTCAGGCTATAGCTAAAACGCTCTATCAGCCTTGGGACCAGTGTCTTCATCTTGAATAGAAGTTTCAGGTGATCTGTAGCAAGTCTTACTCAGTTAAGGGATTTGTCAGTAAATTAAATATAGATTAAAAGTTATCTTACCAGATTCACAAAAACAAAAGCCTTAGTCTTTAACAGGAAGTGAATATATCTAACGGTAGATTCACAATCTCCCCCCACTTTTCTCTGCCCCCCCAACAGATACTAAAAGATATTGAAAAATACTAAAAGTCTGAAAAAATGGGCTGACTTTAATATGAGTAAATTTGATAGGAATAATTGTAAGGCCCTACACTTGGATTCAGAAACAAAATGCACAAAGGTAGGACTGGGGGTGATGTGACTTAGCAACAGCATGTGTGAAAGAGACTTAGGCATTTAGTTGACAATAAGCTCAGTAGGAATCAACAGTAATGTGGCTGCCAAAAAGACTGATGGACCCTGAGGCTGTATTAATAGAAGCGATGTGCTAGAATAAGGGAAATAATGGTGCAAATCCACTTGAAACTGCACACACAACACCTGAAGAGTGCAGTCAGCCCTGTAGGCCCCACGTGGACCTGTTGGCAAGGAACTGAGACGAGGCAAGTAAAGGCAGTAGGAATTACCACATGTAAGGAATAGTTGTGGAGAATGAGGTTTACATTTAGAGAAGTCTGAAGTAGATGGTACCATAAATAATAGACTTGTCAAAAAAAGATTAGAGTTACTCTGCATGGTCAAGAAGAAGAAAGAGAACCACTTTGTGGAAGCCTTGAAGAAATAAGCTAGAAAAATAATATAGGCATTGCAGTCAGACTAATCTGACATGGATTTCTAGCTTATAGGGCTATGCTATAAGCTTGAGCAAGTTTATTCTTCTCCTCTTCATCTCTATCTCCATATTCATAATATGAGGAAAATATCTGCCTTATAGATTTGATGTGTGGATTAGAAAGAATGTGTTCAAAATACCTAGCACAGTGCTTAAACATATGTATTCAGAATCTACAATAGCAATAAGAGAGATATCCAGAGTACAATGTGCAGAATTGGAAAGAAATATATGAAATTATGCTCATTAAAAAGGTGGTGAGACTGACGGACCAGTGAAAATATAGAAGGCTGGGAGTGGATAGGTGATTAATCAAATGACCCATAGGGTTTCTTTGGATCCTATTTAGAAATTATGAAACAGACATTGATTTTGGTTTGATAGTTAGTGATTGCATTCTTAGGAGTGTTAACTAATAAGTAAGGCAGATTTTAAGATTACTCATATTTCAATTTTAAACTAACTAAATATGTAGAAATGGGTTGGTTCTATATAAAATTCTTCATGAGGGCAAGGTTTTCTTCTATTTTTTTAATTTGGTGTATCTCATCTACCAAGAACAGTACCCGGCATATAGGAGTTACTCAACAAATATTTGTTGAATAAATGAATGAATGAATGAATGATATTTCCACCATTCATAGAAAGCCATGCTTCATCTAAGTTCACAGAGCTAGAAATCATGCATTTAAGAGCATAGGGCAGAATTTTCCCTCAGAGAACTTTCAACGGGCCAGTAGAGTATTTTAAAAGAAACTATATTATGAATGTATTTAGGTTAGGTATACTCTCTCTAATCCATACAGACCCCTCACTTCTTATTACCTATCCTCCTACTGACTAACACAAATACATATCGTATTTAGATTTTATAGGTATTTGAGTATGTCACCACTCTACCCAAGTGTTTTTCAATTTATGATCCCTATACCAGAAATATCAGTAACCTGGGAACTTGTTACAGATGTAAATTCTCAGGTAATCTGTGGGTTAACAGTCCCTCCAGGTGATTCTTATATACTCTAAAGTTTAAGAACTACCAGTCTAGAAAGGCATTACCTGGTAACATCTCTCAGGTCAGGCATACCTTGCTATAACAACAAGAACAACAACCACCAAACAAAACAAAAGTAAAACAAATACCGATGCCCCATTCCAGATACACCTACAGAGCCAGAATCTGTGAGATCAAGCACCAGAAATCTAGGTTTTTAATTAGCCCTTCCCTCCCTGCCCCCAAAACAACTATTTTGAAGTCAGGCTAACAGGGTCCAAAGAGTGGTGTTCAGGGACTCTTGGTCTAGGTTACCTCACCTCTGCAAAGCTGCTCAGTCACCTTTCATGCCATGTCAATAAAGGAAGCATTAAACCTGAAGGGTCAACCTAGAGCGATACACGCTGTTGTGCTTTCACCACTGAGTATCGATTCCCATCTCCTTTCCTTGATTTTATGTAAACCTCAGGATCTCTTCCTGCCTTGTGCTAACTTTCAATCTTGGTGACAAGCCTTATACTGGTGAGCTGTGTTCCTGGGTCTATCCTAGTAGAAACCAATTAACATGTCACTCACTTGGGATCCCTCAGGAGTGTGGCACTGTGAAGACTCTCACACTCCTTTTTTTCTGGTTTCCATTTCCATTCTATACTTGTGCAATGAATCTGCTTAGCATTACAGTTCCTACTTTTACTTTTCCACTAAAAAGTTGCTAATTAATTTAACTAATTAGTTTGGCAATGGATTTCTTCTGTAATCCAATCCCAAATGACCTTTCTAGTCATGGCTCTAAAGATTACCTAAATATGTAAATCTTCTGTGCCACACGGAATAACTAAAAGTAGGCACTTTCACCTCTTTTCCATATAGCTGCATATTACTCATTCTATGTGGACCAAATCAAACCACTCCTCTTGTAGAGAGTCTATACGCTGTCCAGAGAAGACTGTGAGGGTATGCCTAGTACCGGGGTAGTCATTCCTGAAAGAACCCAAGTGGTACTTATATTAGCAATAAAATGCAAAGAATGACTATACGAGAAACACTGCAAGGATTTTCGTAAAGCCATTCATAAAGAAATATTGATGTATATTTTTCCTCAAAGAATGAAAATTCAAATAAAGCTATTGCTTGCCTTAATAACAACATGCAATTAATCAAATGCAAAGGAACCAAACCTCCACGCTATAGTTTTTATATTCAAATAACATCAGTCTTCCCAATAAAATAACATGTTTGACTTAATACTGAAGGGGTCATAGAATCACTGTATAAACTTACTGCAAGGAGATCCTTCTCTCCACTTCTTCCATCTTTCATCTCTTAAAGAAATTCCTGTGGTGCAATGAGTGTAACGTAAAACAAAGCACTTATATGAAAGCAAAAGAGCAGAGACCTAATTCAAACAAGATAATTCAAATATTTGCATCACTTAAGTCACATAAAGTATCATTTTATTAGGTCATGATTTCATTTATGTAAAATGATGAATATGGTAAAGATATATATATATAATTATTGAATATGATACATATGTATATGTACTTATAAACTATAGAAGTCAAGGAAATTTAAAAAACATGGTTAGAATAAAGTAACATACAATATACTTTAATTCTTTTTGATTTTTAATGAAATTGTGGATCTTTAAACCTCCTTTTTTTTTGAAATAGTTAATAGATCTAAAAAAATGAAGTTTTTATAAAATGTTAATAGAGAACTTCAAAAAGCCACATCTTCGTGATATGCAAGTTTCACTACCAGAATTAGGTCTTGACTAAAAAAAAATGGACATTTGTTAATAGGAGAAAGAAGATATATATTGATGAGAGTTTTTCTTAAACTTGATTTTGAGAAAGGAGGAAGAAGAGAGGAGAAAGAAAGAAGACAAATAGAAGAAAATGAAGCCCATGATTCTGCATCTTAGTACTTGCCACAGGCTTGTCAATGTTTTGCTGCTGTTTCGTGTGCTTTCCTCTGTTGGTATATACATTCACTCAACCCTTCAAAATTGCAGCAAATATGATCTTAACTTAAAGGAAATTGAAGAAGCACTGAATGGCTATACGCATCAGGTTAGATATGGAATAGATGTTGCACTGTGTCTGGTATTTTGGCATTCCATGGAGAAATCTGATCCAGGTTGTTGCCTCTCAGTCACACATTGGACAATGACTGCTCCGTCTTCAAGAAACAAGAGTGTGTTTAACCACTGAGTTTCAATGTAATTACAGGAGATGTGGGTGGATGTCCGGCCTGGTGGAATTTGGGATTCATGGAACAGCACTTTTATAGGACTTATATTGCTATTTGGAATATAAGAAGAACCTATTCTACGTTCCACATTGCAAAAAGCGAGGGATAAAGGATATCATAATGCTGAGCCCTTTTTATTATAAATGAATGCCTTAAAAACAAATCAAAAGAAAAGAAACCCTTTAATTAAGCAAATATAAGTGTCTATCAACCAAAGGATGAGTGTAATTGGAGAAGTAGAGAAATCTAAAACACAATTCCTTTCCACAAAAGTTTACGATTTACTAGGGAGAAAAGAATAAAAACATGTTATTAAAAGCAGTATATATAGATGTGTGTTTCTATGTATATATAGTATATACATGTAAATTCAGTGCTATATGCAGGCAATAAGTGTTATTAGAATTCAACAGATTGAATTATGTGTATTGAAATTGTTCCATTGAGGAGATAGGACTGTAACCAGATCTTTGAAGAAGAGTAAAATTTGAATAGGAGAGACAAGTATAGGAAGAAAATGACTGGACATTCCTATCATGAGAAAACCAATATAGTGCAAAATAGAGCCATGTGTCTTTTTGGGAAAGGATGGAGCATAAGACTTGGCCAAGAATACCTTTGTGACTAGGTTGGGTAGGGAGGGTGAAGGGGAAGATTCATACTGATGGAATTAAGAGGGGTGAAGAAGGATGCTGGAAACCATAGAGCTGCTGCCCTCTGTTCCTTGAGCCTGGACTAATAGGGATAAATCCTGCTCCATTTTTCTATCTATTTAGGCAAAGTAATAATTTCCTAACCAAGAAGAACTGCACGCACGTTTGAAAGTGCTTCCTGTTTAGGTATCATCTTACCTTTGGGAGATTTCACATCATTATGATAAATTTGAGGTAATGAAGTTATGATAAAGGATGCAATTTTAAAGTAGAAATATTTAAGTCAGAACTGCATATACTGTGTTATTACACAGCTCTCAGTAGCAACTGAAATAGTATGGGTTGCTATTCCTACATGCATTTATTTCATTTAACTAGCTCTTAACTTTCTCCAAATGTTTGTATGGAGGCAGGGAAGGGGACAGAAGAATAATGTGGCTGTAATTATGAGGCTTTTGGGGACACAATATACCAAAACAGCAATGTAGAAATAATTTGCAAACAAATGCCTGAGATCAAAACTATCCACCAGAAAAGGAAAGGAGGGCCTGGTGATCTGAGCACAGAAATACAGGCCACAGGCCAAACCTCTGAAGCAAGGAACTCAGGATATTTGCTCAGTGGTTACCAACACACATTCACAGCTTCAGAGCCCAACTGCCTGGGCGTGGATCCTAGCGCTATCATCTGTTACTCGTGCAAACTTGGGAAAGTGGCTTCACTTCTCAAGGTCCCAATTTTCCCATTGTAAGGTGCTTCATAAATTTGTTGTGAGGGTTAAAAGAATTACAATTTGTGAAAATCTTAGAACAGAGCTCAGCATGAAGTATCACAAAAATAGTGGAAGCATGTACTGTAGCATCCAAAACAGGACATTTTTAAGAGTGAAAGGGGTGCTAAAAACATTAAGGTTTAGAGATTATTATTATTTTTTTTTTTTTTTTAAAGATTTTATTTATTTTTTTTTCCCCCCCAAAGCCCCAGTAGATGGCTGTATGTCACAGCTGCACATCCTTCCAGTTGCTGTATGTGGGACGCGGCCTCAGCATAGCTGGAGAAGCGGTGCGTCGGTGCGCGCCCCGGGATCCGAACCCGGGCCGCCAGCAGCGGAGCGCGAGCACCCAACGGCTAAGCCACGGGGCTGGCCCAGGTTTAGAGATTATTTTGAAAGGTTTATTTATTGAACAAAAAAAACAGTTTCCTTGTAAATGACAGTAGTTTATTAAAAATAAATTTCAAAAATAAACCTCTTTCTTAAAGATGAAATAACATATATTCAAAGAAATTAAAATAAAATTATTTATATTGTTTATTGAATATTATGAAGGAATATAAGTAGAAGAATTATTTTTGGTACATTTCCATGAACTTAACCAGTTTTCTTAGTTTGTCTGTATTGTCATGTAACCAGTTTTGTTCCCTAGAACGTATTTTGTTTTTCAACTTGTGTTTTGTTTTAATTTTTAACAGCTTTATTGAGGTATAATTTACGTGCCATAAAGTCCAGTTATTTGAAGTGTACAATTCAAAGTTTTTAAATAAATTTACAGAATTGTGCAAATATCATCACAAAGGCTTTCTATTTTTAACTTCATAAAATTACCTGCAACATTCTTCCAAGTTCTTTTTTCTGATTAATTAATTTGAAACTGTTGATGCCTTCAATTGACCCTTCTCTGTGGACTATAATAATTCTAAATGAGACAATGATCGGTTAACAGATACTGAAATACCTGATAAGCTCATGGTAAATGCTACTAAGAGAAAAATATTCTCAATCTTAATTTTCTTTATCATAAAAATATGTATATAGTACTGTCTATTTTCACAGGTACTGTCTTTTTGTCTCTTTATTTACATTACCTTTCATCAGTATCTAACAACTCTTTTTGTAAGACTACATTTTTCAAATAAGTTAGCTATGCATGACTATTTTGAATGCTTTGCCATATTTAAATCCTGTAAAACTGTAGGCTTTCTAATTTGTTTCCATTTCAGTATACTGTATACATTTTTTCAATTAAAACAAGGAACTCCAAATTTTTTTCCCACAAGTCAAGATTTTTCAGCACAATTTTAGAATTTAAAAATTAAATAGAGCGTGTTTGAGTATTCACTATTTAAATTTCTCAATTTTACCAGTGTTATTATAAGGATAAATTTTAATTTCTCTCTGTTTGCAGGAACATCCATACTGATGGCAATTTACATTCCCACCAACAGTGCACAAGGGTTCCCTTTTCTTTACATCCTCATCAACACTTACCTCTTGTCTTTTTGATGATAGCCATTTTAATAGGTGTGAGATGATGTCTCCTTGTGGTTTTCATTTGCATTTCCCTGATGATTAGTGATCATCACCTTTTCATGCACCTGTTGGCTATTTGATTTCTTTTTTGGAAAAATATTTATTTAGTTCCTCTGACCATTTATAAATCAGATTGTTTGTTTTTTGCTGTTGAGTTGTATGAGTTATTTATATATTTTGGATATTAACCCTTATCAGATATATGATTTGCTGATATATTATCCCATTCCATAGCTTGCCTTTTCATTTTGTTGATGGTTTCCTTTTCTGTGCAGAAGCTTTTTAGTTTGATGTAATCCCACTTGTTTATTTTTGCTTTTATTGCCTTTGCTTTGAGATCAAATCCAAAAACTTATTGCCAAGACCAATCTCAAGGAGCATACCCCTTGTGTTTTCTTTTAGTGGTTTTACAGTTTCAGGTCCTATGTTCACATTTTTACCATTTTAAGTTGATATATGTTTATGGTGTAAGATAGTGGTCCAGATTCATTCTTTTGCTTGTAGCTATCCAGTTTTCCCAACATCATTTACTGACAAAACTATCCTTTCTACATTGTATGTTCTTAGCTCCCTTGTCAATTAATTGACCATATATGCGTGGGTTTATTTCTGGGCTCTGTATTCTGTTCCATTGATCTAAGTGTCTGTTTTTATGCCACTACCATACTCTTTTGATTACTATAGCTTTGTAATATAATTTGAAATTAGGAAGTGTGATGCTTTCAACTTGGTTCTTCTTTCTTAAGATTCCTTTGGATATTACCAGCGGTTCCATACAAAGTTGAGGATTGTTTTTTCTGTTTCCGTTTTGAATTTTAATACAGAGATATAAAAATTATAGAAGAGATTTAAAACCATTTTGGAATACTTAGGTTTACTTATGAAGCAGTTCTTCAAAGGATAAAACATTTCTAAAATCTATTTGTTGATGGACAATGAAAAGAGACAGCATGTATTACCATGTTGTTTTTTTTAAAAAATTACTGATTATTAACTTCATCACAAAAATTCTGTATTTTAGTCAGTCATAGTATGCAGAAATAAAAAAAATATTGTAAATTCTGACAACAGCTATTTCTTTTTTAATTGGAGATTTTCACAGTTTGTTTGGAAACAAGAGTATAAACTTTGTGTTCACCACAGCCAATTTCAAGTATATTTCCGTTCTGAGGGTTTCCTAATTTAGTAAGAACATTTTTTACCATGACACTTTTCTTCACAAATATTTATGTTGTCATTACAAAACAAATAATTTTATTTATTTATTTTTGAACTTTTTAAACTAAATTTACAGTGCCAGATGTTTCATTTCAGCAAAATGAACTTCCCTAATCTTTAATTTTGTAAATGAGATAAAAAAGTTGAATAATTGCTGGAATTTACTTGTCAATTTGAAGCATCTGATAACAAAGACATAAAACTAACATGATTTAACCATTTGCAAAGTTCTTTTGCTAATAGAGCCAATACATTAACAGTTATTATTTTCCTTTTTTTATGTGCACAAGAAAATTTGGACTTCAGCATGAGCAAAATTAATGAAGAACATTAACTTGATCTAAATGAAAAGCTTTGCTTTCAGAGTAACCGGAAAACCTACCTTCTTTAGCTACATTTGTTAAATTATCATCTTTGGCACAGTCATCTATAAACAACTACTAACTTTTGAAGTAGATGCTGATGCTTCTTCAAAAGAGTTGTGTCTGAGTTTTCATGTGTTTAGTCATATCATTATGTTCCCTGTAGTGGATAAGAAATATCAACAACTATTTTGTGCAAGTTAAAAGTTCATCCTGTTTCTTGGCAAGGAGAAATTCAATAATTAACTTTTCATTAAAAATAATTTAAAAAAATTTTTGTTTATTGTAAAAAGCAAAAAAAGCCACAAGACATTAAAAGAAATATATATATTCAGTGGCTGAATGATTGAAATGTAGAGTTCTACCAAACCATCCTGACTTGTTGAATGCAACTATCAATAACAATGCATTGCTTGACAATGAGAAATCTAGGACAATGTTAACAGGAAGCAGGGACCACAAGTGTGAGTTTGGACTCTCCAAGCAAACCTGGCAATATGATCCCCCATACATAAGAGTCAATGCTATTATTGTCTGTGCATAGATCAACTGAACCATGCATGGATCAAAGTGAAGCATGACCACAAATTGCATTAGTCATGTATGCATTTTTACATAACTTATATTTTACTATTGGCTTTTCTGTGTGGGGAGAAACACCAAATTTCAAATTAATTTAGGGCTAGCATGACTTTGTCTGCATATGCTAACCTATATCCCTCCCCAGCCATTCACTGTTCTTCATTCCATTAGCTGAGAATGTAATTAAGTCTGAGGATTTTGTGGGTTTTTTAGAAAGCCTATTGAGAGGAGACTTAAAACATTTACTTTTTTGCTTTTTGATGCTACATGTAGGATAAGGACAAGCAGAGAGTGCTGACAGCATCAATTAAGGAGTTAATAAACAAAGAAAGCCTGTGGCTAATCTGGTTGAACATCATAGGATCATATTAAGTAATATCTGTTGACCACTTCTATAAACAAGGTATTAGCCAGTTTTTCTGATACCCATAATGCCCCTGGGTCAGTCTTGTCATCTCTTCAACTGACTTTCCTCATCTCTTAAGTAGATGTGCATAATTTTCTAAAAAGTCTAGATGGAATTGAGATTGTGAGGATTATTAGTGACTTTAGGGAAAACATATTTGTTGTGAAAAACACGGTTTGGTCCCATAAATTGTTAGCATGCTTACCATTAATAACTTTAACATTTTTTTAAAAAATTTCCTTTTATTCCCAGCTGCACTGATGAGGAAACTGAAATATAGTAAATCCAGAGTAAATTCCACCAGGCCACACAGCGAGGTCTGATAGAGCCAGGAGAGACTTTATGAAATCCAGACTCTGAGACTAACGTTCCATTGCTAGACCTCCATGTGAGCCTTGCAAATGTAGGTAGGAATAGCTTTCCCTAAAATGCTCAAGAAGCAAATCAGAGCAATGCTTCATTCCATGTGATTTCTAATTTGAAATGCAAACAATTGTCAATTTGTTTGACTTGTATTTACAATTATTTCCTTGTGAATTACTCATCACTAAATGCTTTATAAATATTTTCTTTCTTTCCCAAAGTCTATGAAATGATCATAGCATAGAAAATGTTGACTTTCAAGAATTTATTAGTATCTCCCTTTGAAATAATACGTATTTGTAAGATAGAATAAAAGCACTTTCAAGAAACAAATCTGGAATTTGAATTCCCTCTCAGACAATGACCTATCTGATGTTCTTAATAAGATGAACTACATAGTGACTTTTATTTAAAGGTATCCGTTATATAACAAGTAGAAAGTAAATATGCACATTTGAATTTAGTTGAGCACGGCCTCGCCATCAGCTCCTTCTGATAGATTTTCAGACTTCACTAAGTTTGAGTAAGCTGAAGGCATCGCACTGAATGCATTACTGAATCTGGTTTCACTTTTGCCAATAATGAAAAAAACAAGCTAGTGGCCATAATATGGCAGCACGCATCATATGCTTACCATAATCTCAAAGGTTAACTCTGCATGAAGAGCGGAGCCTTTTATTTCTCTGTCTTTTTGAACATGAGACATAATTTAAAGCATTTTCTAGATGGTAAAATAAATACCCCTTTCCGGAGAAACTTGAATTCAGAGTAGAATACAGAACTCAGTAACTTGATTCAGAATATTGTTCTTACTCTGTGCTTGTAATCATTTTAATATCAAATAACTTTAAAGAAGAAAGAAAACTGCTGTTCTCCCCTTTTTGGTCCTGGTTGCTATCAAACGGCAGTCGTATGTGTGCTTTTCAAGCTTTGCTGTGAAAAAAGTGGATATGAATTCAAACCAGCCTAAATACTAAAAATCCCATATCCCCTTTTAAAAACAGAAATTCAAAATTATTAAATATTAACAGCAGTCCTCTTAAGCGAGAGAGAAGGGGAATCCATTAGAAAAAAATCAGAGAAGAGTAACATGCTTATTAAAGGGCCACAAGGATTGACTTTTAAGGAAAGATTAAAGAAAAAATTAAAAAAGGAAACCTAGATCTGTTGCAGGAAAAGATCGTGGTAACCAAGGCTGTAGTAGTAACATAAACAGTCTGGGTAGAGCAACTTCACATTTTGGTGTAATTGAGGGAGGAAAAGGACCCAGCTCTATTTGCTAATTATAAGAATCATTCGGTGAAGGATGTCGTAATCGAAAGGCAAGTCCTCAGCTTTAAATATTATTTTAAATATCTCTTAACGTGAGAAAGTGTGATAATAATCAAATGGATGTAGAATTTTGAAAAATATTTATTCAACTCAATCCCTACTTTGCCCCCAAATCTTAAAATAGTAAAAAAAAAAAAGAGAGCTACTTAGATACAAAAGTCCCAACTCCATAGCCCAACAGAGGACTCATTTTGTATGACTGACACAGAAATGCATACGGAGGGGCAAGATAATATGAGTGACAGGATGAAGAGAGAAGAAAATGCTGATTTTAAAAGGAAAAGGAAAGGTTGTGTGAAACATGAAAAGCTACACTATATCTGAGAGAGATTAAAAGGGAAGTCAAGAATATTGTGTAGTTTCCCATTCCCCTTACCTGATTCTTCTTGTCACTTCATTGGTTAAGTTTTATAGGTTGCAATAACTGGCATGGAAGAGGTATGCCTGTCAGCCGTTCACAATCCAGAATCTTGAAAAGGTCAGCATAGTAGCATTATGACAGGCCATGTAAGTCACTATGTGACTTATAACTCATTTGTAAGTAGAATGAGAACTAGAGCAAATTAATGTAAACTCTGCCATAAGACGTCTGAAAACATGTCAGTTATATAATGAAAGCTAGGTTTTCCTTTCTATCTAGAAAGACAAATAGACATTTCCCCACAAGTGTGTTGCCTTCCATAGGAGCAGCAGAAATAGAAAATAAGTTCAATTTGCTGTGAAGAGGTTTAAAGAAAAGATATTAGCAGCAGAAGGAAGGCAGTTTTGGGAGAAGATATGTAATAAAATATATCTACAGGTAGTTTGTGTGTTTAGGTTCTCGTTGGTGCCATTTAGACATTGTTCCCTGATCAATAAAAATCTTAAGACTTTCAAAGTCATGCATTTTTAAGGAATATTAAAATAATGTTATCAAGTAAGAGAATATATTTGTGAATTTCCATAGTTTTATTGTGATGGATCTGTTAATTGTGGAGCTTTATCTTGCGTTAAAATAGGCATAATTTTATACCATTAACCAAATACTGTTTTTGGAATGAAAACTAGTAAAGTACACACATATCATAGCACATTCTTAAGGAGTGAAATGTTAAAGTAAGTTGCTGTACATGTTACAGGTGATTGATAAGGAGTAGTGAAAGAGTTAATTATCCATAATACTTTTTTTTTTCTCCAGACGTTCCACTGTGCCTCTGTTATACACTTAGGCACAGTTCCTAACGGCAAAATCTATTAGAATGCACAATATTCTCCCAAGGGAGGTGGTGGAAGTCCTGTCACTTGAGACATTTAAAACTACACTGGATAAAGCACTAGAGAGCCGTGAGTGCATGTGCCCCAGCCCTCAGGATAGAATACATGACCTAATGGGTGCTTTTCCATCCCTTAATGTCTCTGATTCACTGGGTGTTTTAATAGCTACCTCATATTTAAGTAGATGAACAACAGACTATTTTTTCAATGGGAATTTAGTTTGGTCTATAAAGTGTCAAGACAGAGGTGACAAGACAAACCACAAGGGAATGGAGGAAGCCTCGTGGAAATTTAATTGATCTGGAGGAGGGTTGAGCAAACACAACAGTGTGTTAGGGTTTAGCAAATGCCTCAACTTTTTTCAAATGTTTTCAGTTCAAGGAAACCCAAAACACATTTGGCTAAACACTTTTTCCTTAATTTTCAAACCCATGTGTATTTCAAGGGAAATTTAATCCATGTGTTTCTGATTCATTTACACTTAGCTCATCAAAATGTGGTTTCGTAAGAGCCATTTGATGTCTAAGAAGCCTTGTGAGCTTTTTTATAAGCCTTTTTTCTTTGAACCAGGAAGTTGCTTTTTGCCAAGAGTCAACGGAACTTCAACCCGAAAAGAGTCAGTTTCATTTGGATTTTGGAATCCTGAAAGGTGGTGGGAACTAATGAGCAGGGAAGGGAAAGGGACACTGATTCGGATAGAATGAACGTTCCCATTTCTAATATGTTATCTATGCACATGGCTTGAAAAATCTTTTTTTTTTTAATTTATAGTAGAAAACCCATATTAAATTTTTGAAAACCTTGTGGAAAATATACAGATGAATTTTATTACAGGATGCAATATTGTCATGTGTCCTGATAATTGTCCACTAATATGTCTCTTGGTGATGAGTAATCAGGCAGTCATGTCATATTTATCTCAGGGGCAGTTATAAAGAAGTGACTCCAAAAGGTGTTTAGATTGGCCATTTTTCTATATTAAAAGAAAAAAGCCCTCTGTCTAGTTTTTGTTGCTTTGTGCACAACACTACTGGTTCTTTAAACAAGAAATGAGACAAATAAGGCTCAGTGATTGTGCTGATTCAGGTGCACACAATCCCCTATCTCATGGTCGGTGTTCTTAAAGAGCATCTGGGGTAAGGAAACATACATCCGGTCCATCCGTCAAGTCCATGAGAAAGCCAACAATGTTTGCACCTGCAGGATGAATTACATCTTTGGTGAGTGTGGGGAGCTGCATAATGAGACAGCTGAAGAGCTGACACATTTCTTTCCTCCTACTCCTACCATACCTTCTTTTTGCACTCCCTTTCCTTTTTGTACTTCTTCCTCTCCCCTTTCCCTACATTTACACAATCGCCACTAGATAATGGATCAAATGAGACACAGTCATCCAAGGATGGGTTGACACGGTTTGCGCGTTGCTTTCATTTGGTTGTTCTTTGGATGAATTCTTCTTTGAGAACAAGATAATGAAAACCATACGGACGGTCATTGGACACAAAATCTGCCGTCACTTCGGGCTGTTCCCTTGCAGCCCATTTCATTTCATAAAGGCTGGTCCTTGAGTTTACTTCAGTGGAAGCTCCCAACCAGGTGGAATCCTGCCCCCTATGGGCTTGGATAATTCAGCAAATAATGCCAATTTAGTCCCTGCCTCACCTATACATCAGAGAGCTCATTTGAACATAGCATCTCTTGCTAGCCTGATACAGCTTTAGAAACTTGGCTTTTTAAGTATTCACATGAGTTCTGTTCAGGGACCTTCATTCTGGGAATTGAAGACAGAAAAACCAGGATAGGTGACAACTGAGGATTAAAAGAACATTGAAAGTTTTTTTTACCTCATACTGACCTCAAATTTTGAACCGTTGCCTAAAGGAAATGAATATTTTGAATGTTATGGTGAATGAAGGTGAATGCGTACTTAATTTCTGGGCTGAGTTTTAACAGTATAGAGCAAAATTATACATTTTTGACTACGGCAACAAGTTCAGACTACAGGTGTGAGGATAAAGAATTATTCATTGATTCAAATCCTATATCAGTGTGCTAAAAAGCTCAAAGCAATAAAAATACAGATGAGGTCCCTGGCATTTGAACAAAAGAAGTTTATTTTCACTTTGTAAGTTGTCACTAGTTTTACACAGACTTGAAAGAGACATCTCAGCTATATAAATTCATCTCTGAAAACACAAAGGTAAAAACCATTATATATGGTTTAAGATACAAAAATATTTTCTTAAAATTGGCTGGGAAGACTCTTGCACTGACAAAACTTATGAAAATACTCATCTATTATGTCTAATTTCATTTCCTTTCTCAAAGACGTGTAATTGGGAGTAAAAACTACAGTCAATGCTCAAAATGTAACTCGCATACAACTTTCTAATGCTGGAGAAATGCTGTCAAGTTCTTTTTTAGTACAAATATATATTTTGCTCTTAGTTATCAGAAATCTTTGTCATTATTGATCAAGCAAAACAAACTTTGTATAATACAGAATTATCTTATTGTCTCTCCCCTATAAACGTAGAAATGGAAGCAAAGTGATTAACAACAAAATATATAAACTGCTGTAAATTACGTTACTGAGAGAGGGAAAGGAATCTCGAATCATTTTGGCCAAGCTCCTAATTTTATGGGTGAAGAAACAAAAAGGCCAGTGAGCTTAGGAGGCTTGTCCAAAGTTCCCAAGCTGATTTATATCAGAGTGGATATCAGAGTTTAGCTCTCTTAAATGCTAGTCCAGTCCTATTTTAACAATCAATAAAATTTCTATAAGAGGAATATATTCCTGGGATCAGACACATCAGATAAGACTTCAGAGATTCTTTGAACTTTAAAAGTTCTCACTAGGTAGAATTACAATATATAGAACAGATTAAAGTGGAATTCACTCATTGAAGTAGAGTTGGGAGCCCTAGAGCCTCGCATGTTTGCCCCTCTCACCTCTACCTCCTGGGAGGACTCTAAGGCACCTTAGAAGAACACCAAGAGTTCCTGAGGACTATGTCTTGAAACCACCACCAACTTCTCTGATTGTGAGGGTGAACACTAAAGTGACCCCCAAGGACCCCACTCTATTCGTTTACTAAGGATACCATAACAAATTCCACAAGCTGGGTGACTTAAACAACAGAAATTTATTTTCTCACAATTCTGGTAGTTAGAAGTCTGAGATTAAGATGTCAGCAGGGTTGGCTTCTTCTGAGGCCTCTCTCCTTGGCTTGTAGATGATCATCTCCATGTCTTCATATGGTCTTCCCTCTGTACATATCTTTCTTATAATCTCACCTTCTTCTTCTTTTTTTTTTTTGTGAGGAAGATTGGTCCTGGGCTAACATCTGTGCCCACCTTCCTCTACTTTATATGGGTCTCCGCCGCAGCATGGCTTGATAAGTGGTACGTTGGTCTGCGCCCAGGATCCGAAGCTGTGAACCCTGGGTTGCTGAAGTGGAGCACGCAAACTTAACCACTACACCACTGGGCCAGCCCCCTAATCTCACCTTCTTATGAGGACACCAGTCACATTGGATTAGAGCCCACCGTAATAGCCTCATTTTAACTTAATTACCTCTTTAAAGACCCTATCTCCAAATGCAACCACATTCTGAGGTACTGAGAGTTATACTTCAACATATGAATTTTGGGGGAACACAATTCAACCCATAACACTCACCTTTTTATGTTCATACCTTTGTTATAATCTCCTTCTTTGAGAGTAGGTGAGAACTTTGACTTGATTCTAACCAATGGAATATAGCACAGGTGATGGGAGCTACTCCCAGGATTATGTAACATTGTACAATAACCTGTCTGTCTTGCCAGCAGGCTTGCTTTAGAGACTTTCTTTTTTGTTGGCTTTGAAATAGTAAGTGGCCATATTGGGAGGCCCCCCTGGCAAGGAGCTAAGGAAGACCTCTAGCCAATAACCAGCAAAAAGATAGCTCCCTCAGTTTTATAGTCATGAGAAGATGAATTTTGCCAACAACCTGAGTGAACTTGGAAGTGAATTCTTCCCCAGTTGAGCCTCCAGATGAAAATTACAGCCCTGGCATACATCCTGACTGTGGCCTTACAGAGGACTCAGCCAAGACATGCCTGGACTCCTGACCCACAGAAATTGTGAGGTGATAAATACATGTTATTTTAAGCACTAAGGTTGTGGTAATTTGTTACATGATTTAAAACTAATACCTAAAAATCCGTGAGAGTCTTTGGAACCAGGCAGAGGTGGGAGGAATTTTGATAAGCATGATAGAAAATGCCTAGCTAGCCTTGAATAGATCATTGGCAGATATCTGGACATTAAGTACACTGTCAATGAGGGCTAACAATGAAGAAAGGAGCGTGTTATTGAAAGTTGGAGGAAGCTGGATCCTTGTTATATAGTGACATAAAGCATAGCAAAATTGTCTCCTCCAGTTAAATGGAAAGTACTTGTAAGTGACGAATTTGGTCATATAGCTGATCTCCAAGCAAAGTGGTGAAAGTACTGTCTTGTTTATTCTTGCTGATTACAGTAAAATATGAGAAGAGAGAGAGAAATTGAGGAAGGAGCTATTAAAAAAATACAAAGCAGAATTTGATGATTTTGAAAATTCTCAGTATCTCCAGATGGCAAAAAAATAAAAAAATTAACATTGATATTTACTGCCAGAAAAGCTTGCTCTGGAAAAAGTCAATGATGTGACTTTATAACCTTTTACTAAAGCCTCAGAAAGATTAAAATGTTAGAGTATTCAGTCACAAAAAGGGGCCTCTCAAGAGGTTAACAATGTGCCTCAAAGATTCTCCCAATCAAACTATAAAGATTCTGCTAAGTTAAGTGTGGTGTCCCTTATCCCTTTTATCAGGATGCCAAGGTAGAGAAGGGATTATCTCAAAAACACCTGTGGGCCTGGTTTTTATCTAATGACATGAACCCCATTAAAATCTACAGGAGACCCAGAAAGTACTTGAGGTTTCAATGAAGAAGTCATTACTAGCTTGGACTGAAAAGGACAGAGGGTAAAATATGAAGGGAGGCTATCAGACCCCCAAAATTCTACTGGCAGGAAGTCCTGATAAAACTACTCACTTGCAACTCTATGCTACCTTTCATGTAAAAGGAAGATTGACTCAAAAAGCAGAACCAAGAGAGAGAGGATGGAGGCTACAGCCACAGAGAATTATTCCCAGTCCTTGAAATCTAATCACAAAACTCTCAACATTTGCCTGACTAGATTTCAGAACTACTTTTTATCTTTCATTTTCACCCTTTTTGAACTGGAATGTCTATAAATGTTATTTTTAGTCTGTCCCATTATTTTATATTGAGTTTGTTAGAGGCAGATAACTTGTGTCTTTAGTGTGGCAGGGCTACAGATGGAGAGGAATGCCTCAAGAGCTAGCTATTCTAGATGATACCCAGAAACCTCATTCTTGCCTACAACTGATTTAAATGATGAGATTGTGACTTTGAGCTGGTACTATAATGGGATGAGACTCTTGGGAACTTTGGAGGGGGTGAATTTATTTTGCATGTTGGAGGGATATTAATCATTGTTGGCTAGATGGTTAACTGTGGTAGACAGATGCTAAGATGACCCTAAAGAGCCTCACTTTCAAGCCTCTGTATAATCCCCTCCCCTGGATTGTGGGTGGGACCTGTAACTTGCTTCTAACCAATAGAATATGCACATAGTGACGGGGTGTCACTTCCAAGATTATGTTAGTTATATAAGAATCACTTGCTAAAAACCTGTCAATGGCTTGAATCAACTTGTAAATGGACCTGTCCCCAGACAAGTCTCCAAATAAGAAACACTTGTTTGTTTGTTAATCTTTTTTTGTGTCCTCTCACCTAGAGTGGACATGTTGTCTTCAAGACCAGGAGATTGTAAACTTTTGAAATTAGGAATTACAGCTGTCATTTCTATTGTCCCCTGGCATTTAGGGGAGTGGTAGTGGAAGACAGTTGAGTGAGTAAATAAAGGTCAGGGTTAACTTGTTCAATGACTCAAATCTTTCTTCTCTAATAATCTCAGCAAATTGGCTCTTTTCATACTTATAACATGGGTGCTCTAGTTCCAGGTGTAAAATGAAGATAAAATGATGTACAGCAGGAGATGAGGAACTATTTCTTTTCTAAGTTTCTTTTTATCATCAAGGAAACATTTTCCAGAATCCTGTAAGATAGTCTCCCACATATCTCATTGGCCAGTCCTGGGTCACATGTTCACCACAAAACAATTCCCTGGCAAGTAGACCGATAGGTCAACCACAACATGCTGAGACCAATCATGATTCTTCCGAGCCTTTGGGGAAGAGATGGTGGGCATATTTGAACAAAATTGGCTGCTGCAAATATAGGAAAAAAAGTGAATTGTCTCTTGTTTACACAAAGAAAATATCCTCTTCAAGAAAATAACAACATTTTACAAATACCTGTATTATAAATTGACTGAAAAATCCATAAATATTAAGTGAGCATCTCCTATGGGCAATACTCTAGGGGCTAGGAATATAATAGTGAAAAAACAGATAGAATTTCTTCTACTTCCAATAAATAATGTCACATGTTGATGGTGTAAAAGGTAAAATTTATAAATGACTTGGTGAGGGCGTGTGGGGGCTGTTTTATAAAGGCTGCCCACGCGTACATCCATGGAAGAACAGCAGTGATACAAACTGACCTAACTCACACTTGTCTAAATAAAAAGAGATGTCCCATTTTGCCCAAGTGGCAATTGCTCATTACACTTATGTTGAACATTTCTGTCTTTCCCCAATGTCTCTAACCTGTTCTTCATTATTTTCCACATTCCACGAACACTTCAACTCACAGACTCTCCCATTTTGAAAATGAATGAATAAACAAACAATAAAAGTGCCACTGTCTTTGCCCTGCACCACTCCAAGGTCAGCCAAACACGAACTACAGTATAAAAGTTGTAGTGTGGTGTCTCTGAAATCTTCCTTCTACCTCAGATCCCTGCTCTAGCTACAGTCTTAGCTCTCTGTCCTCTCCCTCACTGAAAATAATAAATAATAAAAATAAATAATAATTCAAAATCAAAAAGTAAATAATAAAATAATTTTCTATACTAGTCATTTCCTCATTTTCTTCTATTTATTTCTAAAGCCACTGCAATCTGGACCCCATAAGGTCAAGAGTGACATCTTACTAAACCAAAAGACCCTTTTCAGTCTTTATGTTGTCTGACATTTGACAGCATGGGATTCTCTTTCTTGAAATATTCTCTTCCCATTTCACATTTTCCTCAGTTTCTTCAGTCTCACTGATTCTTCCTTCTCAGCTTTTCTGGGGATTTCTTGAAATTCTATGATGCTCTATATTCTGCCCTGGGTTCCCCATGTGATACAGATAGAGCAATATAGACTTGGGTAATCAAAATCTTGTTCGCCATTTTTTAGTGGTACTTAAAAAGTTTTGACGTATTTTGGTTATTTTAATGCATCTAAACCATGTTCAGTGTAATTTAATCTCGGATTTTGAAGTTGATATTTTTGAAATGAGATAGATAGCTAGCTAGAGAGATAGATAGAGATTGATCTATCTACATCTATAACTATATCTATGGAACAATTAAGGACAATCTCACCTAAGATACTCTATCTGGCACCTACCAGACACATATTAGGTGCTTAATAAGTAACAGTTGAATAGATTAATAAATATGATTTTTTAGGAAAGATTATAGAAAATGTGAAATCATGAACACAAACTGTAAAAACTTGATGTAGAATGGTAAAATCTATGAAATGTGACTTGATTTATTTTCTACTCCAAAATATTTACTTAAGTGCCTATTTTGTATAAATAATCTAGCATTTTGGAGGACTAAAATTTTACATCTAGTATGATATGGATTATTTATTCTGTTCAGGCTTGAGATTAAAGGTCAAACACTCATTGTGTTTTGTGGCATGTCCTTGGTCACAGTTATAAGAAGAAAAAGGTAAAAGTAAATAGAGCAGGGAGATTTGATTATCTGAGCACTTTGATGTAAGATGCTAAGTCAATATAAGACAACAAATTATTTTAGGGTAAACTTAGATTATTTAGTTTATGACATGAACAAGAAAGATAACTCAAATTTACTGAAATACCAAAAGAAATATGAAGCTGAAGAAATTACATTCTTATATTTTTTGAGCATAAAGAGGAAGAAAAATGATTCCGACGTCTAAACTTCTAGCTCAGCTTCCCATGGGTCAGTTAGAAATTCTTATTAAAAGGAAAAAAAAAAAAAAAACGCAATATAATACATCCATTATTCTTTCATTTTGCAAAATGTCAAACTCCATGTGATCCTTTTAATTTCTGTGGGTGTTCTAAACAGATTCTATCTAGAGATGGAACTAATACACAGCGTGGCAAGTATAGATCAAAATGTGCATAGAAAGCCATCATGACTTACACACCACAGCATCAAAAACCCTTGAATCTGACAGATATAATAAAGTGAAAGTTTTCTTTCTCTTGAATTTCCTATGTCTAACATACCTATTTTTTGCTCAATTTTGTCTCATGAAAATGATTTTTGTGTCTAAAAGATATGGACTCCACAATGCATCCGTGCTACTCTTTCACCTCCTGGAGCCGAGAAAAGGTCGTGAACAGGTCACTACTTATTCTTTGAGTAGCCAAATTGGTATTGTTTTCTGAAGTTGTTCATGGGAATAAGACAACACGCTGGAGAGATTGGATAATTTCATCTGAAATGTGCAGCTTCCTTTCATCTCCTCTCTGCCTGCCCAAGGCTACAAGTCATTTATTTATGCTCATCTTAATATTTGAAGTTTTCAACCATTCTTAGAGGCAGTGAATAGAGTAATCAAACATATGTGTTTAAAAGAGAATAAACTTCATTCCACCTCCACAGAAGAGAAAGCTAATGACTTAAATGGGGAAAAACAGGTTTTTCTTCCTCGCTTATCAAAAACCATGAGGACTTCCTGTTTCCTCATTCTTTAAGTCTACCTGTGGTGGTCTAAAGGTGAAATGCCTGAATATTAAGCCATAATCAATCATTGTACACACACTAATTACTTTCTGTCCTCCCCTTTCCTTGTCATCATGGTCCAAAGCAGGGTTTTGAGACTGAGTACATTCATCTGAGCTGTTAACTGCTACGCTCCACTGCATCCTCATATGATCTGCCTGGTCCAGACCCCTGGAGAAAATTTGTGCATACATACTGTACGTGAACTTTAGACAAATAAATAAACATGCGAAACAGCTTCCAGATAATTGAAAGCGAGTGAAGGAGGGAGCAAAAAGAAAACAATTTCTCTGGGGATAAGTGGCTAAGGTGGCAGGTATGATTAAAATCCATATGATTTATGGGAAGGTGGATTACTAACATGACAACCCTGTTAGTGTTTGTTTGTTTTGGTGCATTTGACAATAAAGTTTTCTTGTTGTTGTGCTTGCTGCGGGTTTTGCTCAGGAGTTAGCCACTCAGGAATTCCTAGTGCCTGACTGAGCAGTAATTTAGCAAGCTCTCTTGTGCTCTTTTCCTGTCAGCATTAACATGTCAATTCATTTTAATAGTTTGGGCATGCTCAGTGGGCATGCATTTTCTCAGTAGGTATCCCAGGAGCCCACCCCGTGGTGCAGAAATGTGTTATAGCTTGTCTCAGACCTTGGAGACTTCAGCAGGTTTATTTTCATTATGGCCAAGTATATTTGTTAAAACAAAGCCAAAATCATATAGAAAATCAAGACCCTAACAAATGAAATAGGTTATGTATATTTGATTGGTAATTTAAGCTCTTTCAAAGATTAGGTAGTACAATCCTTCCTTACACAAAATTTTTATATAGTAGAGCTTTAAAAAAAATGTGTGCTGTCACTGCCTCTAGTTTTTGGAAGTGAAATGATATTCTGTCACAATGGGAATTTTCTGTAATCATGATTAATAGTTGAAGTGGCTTTTATACTGAATGAGAATTTGCTTACCATCTTTCTCATTAAAGTGTTTTCAAAGGTATTTTTATCTAATATTCTGTCCATAAGCAAGTAGATGAATGAATGAAGAAATAAGTATGTAAGTAAATAAATAAACAACCAACAAAAAAACAAACACACAAATACTAAAATGAAACTACCAATTAGGAGTCTGGGTGTTTTATAAATCTGTCCTTCAGTTGCCAAACTACGTCTCAATTTAAATCCAAATTTCAGATGTGTTAGGAAACACCTTGTCAGACAGAAAGGAAACGAACAAAGAAAAGAAAGAAGAGATGAAACTAATTCCACAACCAAAACGAAATTCAGTTAATGATTGCAGAAAGGTTGGCAATTTATGCCATTTATACAAATTACTGCTTAAAAAAAGTAAGATTTTGAAGGCACACTTTAAAGCAGCTAAAAAATTCAAGGTGTTGTACTGTTGACACCTTTTGGATCTCAGAATTTCTAAAAGTGCTGAACAATTCGGTAATATCAAGAGTAAAGGAAAAAGTTGAGAGAAAGATAGAGTAGAAAATTACATCAGCTTTTACTTTGAATGCTCCATCTCAATTGTTTAATTCTCTTTCATCCCTTTTCTCTTAACCTTGAGTGGCAAGCTTTGTCTATTCGATTCTGTGAAGGGCAGTGAGTTGACTGTGTATAGGCTCATAAGATTTTTCTGTAGTACAGTTGCTGGAAATGGTCAGGCATTTGTGCTTCATTACACGACAGAACAAAATTCTGGTTAGAATTTAGAGTTTAACGGAAGGATGTCTGTCATCCTTGCACCTCAGGTATACTCTTGTCTCTCACTAAACATTCTTTAAAATACTTTAAAATAACATTTTTGTAAAATATTTTGCATAAAAAACATTTTAGAAATTTTTGACACAAACTTTATTATTCTCCAGTTTCATAGTGTTTGTTTGTACCTCCTTTCAGTTTTAACCATGGGTATTTACTAGTTACCCATTAGCAAGAGTTCTAACAATGTTTCAAATCTTCAGTGATTGGAAATATAAATCTCAGATATTTAAGCTGTGATAACTTAATCCTAAATAATTGTGTAATATTTTAACTGGGTATCATCATTCATAGTCAGAAAGTCACAACTACAGTGCTTTGTAAGGTCAAAAAGTATTCACTGAACTCAGGAAGTGGCTGCTCATAAATGCTTATCCAGGTCAGGGAAAATGTTTTTCATACTCTGTATCTAAAGGGCAAAGTGGAAAGATAGAGGATAATAGGAAGGGATACAGAGGATATTAGGTGGGTGTGAAGGCAGAGGTCAAAAAAGATGGAGTGGCTCTCCTTCCTGACACAATATCCTGTGGCTTTTCCATCACTCTGCCTAGTTCAGACACCTCTAGAGTCTTCTAGGTGCTCCTCTCCCTCTGAGCGCAAGCACATCTCCGGCTGTACATCCATCTGTATGCAAACACATTCACCTTAAGGAAATTAGAGAAAACAAAAATGAAGGGGCAAAAGATATTACTTGTCTTCTGAACCTGAAATTACACCCTCCCTCTATGATTCCTCTAAAGTTTGCATACTTGAAAAGACTTAAGTAGCATTTAGTCTTTATGCCAAGATGAAAAATGATACTTTTGTCCTAAAATAGTGAATATAACTTAACTCACAAAAGCTTTGTTCATATAAAATACAGTAGAAAAAAGCCCTTCATCTATAAAGTGCTTTCAGATTTTCAGTGAGAGAGAGTCTATTTTTATGATTCAGTGTCCTCATACATTCATTTATATTATTGTGAAAAAAATAATAATTATAATTTCAATGAAACAAACTAGAGACTATATTCTGCCTATCATCTTCTCTCTGTATTTGGCATACAATGGATTATCTGGTAGCAACGAATTCTTGGCTTGAATTTTTATTCAAATATAGCATTTCCAATTATTTTTAAATAAAATTTTTGTAGACATGTTATGACTTAATGATTTACATAATCCACAATTGATAATATTTATTAATAAAACTCCAAACTCTGTCTCTGTCACACTTTCTTATATACACATAAACCCACACACCACACACACACACACACACACACACACACTCTCACACACTCTTCAGGGCTCATTCCAATCTAATAAAGATTATTTTCAGGGCATTCCAGACATACTGTTCCAAATTATTATTCTATAATCCTTGTTCTGCTGTAGATAAAAGGAGGGTACATTTGAAGAACCATTGCTTGGAAGTCTCTTTTACTTAACTGTTAAAACAATCAAAAAAAGAATTAGCTGTGAAATATACAAGAAGGTTCCATGGGATTCTGAATGAATCTTTCTAACATTCAAAGTGTTTACATATGTTGCATGTGACTAGAATAATGGAAGAGATAGAAAATACCATATTTTAATCAATTTTCAGAACTATTTTGAATAGCATTTTAACTTTAGAACTAATAAAAATGTAGCACATAAATGTCCAATAGCGAAAACATACTACCTAATCATTTGCTTTTTATGGAAGTGGAGGTGGGAATAGTAAAATTATTATTTCCTTTAAATATCTTTGTCAATTTGTTTTAATCTTAGGATTTGTGGTTTCCTTTTCACAGTGAATCTACTTTTCAAAGAATTACTTATTCTTTGAAAACTTTACAAAGGCATCCTACATGATTCATTTTCATATTATTTACACTTAACGTGTAAATCGTATACTAATGACAGTAACATCTTTGTAGTTCTTTTTAAATATGGATGAAATATGAGTTTTCTTCCAAGGTACAAAACGTCATTAAGGGCTCAGGTGGTTAAAACCAGCATGAAAAATACATGCTGCATTTTCTCCCCTTAAATGCAATAATGTAATCAGATTTCAAGTCATCTTACCTACCTCACTTACAGCTTTATGGAGATTAATTAGTTTTTAGACCCCAGTCACATGATCTTTTCTGACTGTCATTTAGCTGGCTGACTAGAACCTGTAAGCTGTCTCTTGCCCCAAAGGACAGATTAAATTTGAGTATTATTTGTCTTCTTTCTTAGATTTAAAGGTGGATTTTTAAAGTTATGGTTTAATTGTGTTTTGTTGCTAATTGGAAATTTATTGTAACCTTGTTTGGGGGGAAGTTAAATATTTAAATAATTATAAATAGGTAAAAAACAGGATATTCTCCCTATATTACTATAATGACTGTTATTATACTGACATCTAAAAACTAGCTTTTTTATTATTTATGATACAGATGTTACAACATTCAGATGAGTTTTTAAAATAAACCTCTACCTCACAGGGGAGGTTACTCAGGTGGCCCACACTGGAAATTCGCGGTCCCAAAACAAGTTTCTAATGTCAAATGAATGTGGAATTTTAAAAAATTACTTGGAAATTTACTAAGTAACAACAACAAAAAGTATGCTTTGCCTCAGTGGCACAATTTCTGTTAAAAAAAAAACCCCACAAACAGAAACCAAAATTCAACAACAAAGACTTAATAATGACGAATTTGTTCCTCCTTTATAATGTATTTTCTGAGATTACTGTTATCGTTTATTACTGTATCGCCAACTGAGCTGAGGATTAAAATTGAAAGACGACAGCCTTAGTTTTTATGTTAGTCTACTTAGCCATGGATTCTCAATCGAGAGAAAAACAAAAGAAGAAAACACTGATAAACTACTTCAATCTGCTTTATAATATATGAGTAAAGAAAGAAAAGAAACCTTGTCTGCCACAGTTGTTAATACATTGATATCTCTAGCTGGGGTCCTAATTAAGGTGTAAAGAGAGATTTGAAGTGCAGTGCATTCCCTTCATTCACGTCACTAAACCAGTGAACCACAACTACACGTCGAGTTTCAGGGAGACATAGGACCAAGTGAATTAGTTATCCTACAACTCCTGAGCAGTTGGTTCAGAACCGGAGCCACTGGGGCATAGATGCACGGTGAATGTGTGACTGTCTGGCTGCTATGTGACTCCAGATTTTCTTCCATGGATACTTAACAATAAACAGTCACTCCACGTAGGAGAGAACTTGAGTCCATAAACACATGGAATTTCCTGGCTCTTGAATGAAGACGCCACAGGATTTTCACTGCTCAGGTGTTACTGGATGCAATGCTGATTCAGGAACTGAAATTATCTGTTTCCCTTGCCTGTGGAGTTGGATCATTGCCTTTGGCAGTAACCCCAGACTCCTGCAAATGATGAAGACATCCCTCTATGCCTACATAGAAAATGGCGCCAACATGGATGCCATTAGAAAGATTCAACTGAGTATATGCTGAGAAAATTGTCATCCATACCTTGCATGAAAAGGGAGCATTGAGAACACCAGTATAGGTTGAAGTCTATTCCCTTGAATGAGAATCCGTAGGTTGTTCAAAATCTCTTTGAAGACATTGATATCGTGTTTTCTGGCTCTTTTTTCTTCCAACTCATGGTTCATCCACCTTGACAATGAGAAAATAATCACTCCTCTCCATGCCTACCTTCAAAGATTCTTTAAATAATTAGAACAGAGAGAGATTATGTGAGATAATCTCAATACTCATCCTGGAGCATTTGTATAAATAATAGATTTGATAAGCTTTATTTTCATTTTATTCATAATGACCTTTGGAGAGTAAATGCCATTTCAAATTCCATATTTGTAAATAACAAAAACCCAAATGCAAGAAATGGGTAACAGAATAATCAAAATATTCTATAGAATTTATTATTCTCTATTATTCTTAGGAATAATAAGATAATAATAATCCTAAGATTCTTAGGAATCTTCTCTATTATTCTTAGAAAATGATGTCTGGGTTCTTTACCAGAGATCATTGGTTCCATATCCTATGACATTCTTTTGGTCCTGTACATAGATTTTGTGCATGCCATTATCCTATGTTTAAATAAAACTAATATAAAAAAATATTCTCCCATTGCCAGGTAAACATTACATATCTAATTAGTTGTCTCCAGCAGTCTTATAACTTCAGAGTTATAAGTGCATAGTTACATTCTTTACTGGTACCTGTGAACTGCCTGTCTCTACTTCTCCCACAAAACAGACCTGTTCCAGCAGGGGTAGACAGTAAGCACCCCCATCCACAGAAATTATCATACATAAACAAATGCCTGAACATATCCATTTCTATCACCAGTAGGCAGCATTCCAAGCCAGGCGTGTTGATCCTGGTTTCTGTTCCATTGATAAAAGGGGATATGCCATTTTTGTTCCAGCCAGAGCTGTCCATGTGCTCTTGTAAGGCAAGTTTCCATGTTGAGTGAATAAGGATCATTGTTTCCTAGATAATGAGCCTCTCCCTCCTTTGGCTCTCAGTGAAAGTCTGCCACCACACTGGCTAAGAAATAGTCCTGTTTAACCGCCAAGTGTCTGCTGAACACAGTGTGGTAATGGGAATGATTTTCTTATCCATCATTACATGACTGGCACGTGAATAATTTTGCCCACCAGGTCATCATGTCACATCATCCATGGTAACTTGGCTTGATCAAATGTAAAAACTATATTACTCCCACAAAACAATCATTTTTACAAGAAAAATAAAGAAATGTCTTTATTTCTACTCCCCTCAACTTCTGTATATTGAAGATGCTGGGTATAGAGCTGAATAGTTAAGAAAAGCCAATAAAGAACATCAACTAAATTCATATTATAACTTAAAACATATATGTCTTCAAGTAGTGCATCTGTTTTATACCTGTTTCTGGCTGGAATAGCCAAACTAAGGATCTAGACATTAATGCTGGATCCAGTACACTGATATTTATTGCTCTAAATCTGATCTATATTAGCATGTCAGCCCTGTATCAAAGCAGAAGACAGCAGTATTTATGATTATTAGTACAATATTGAATCATCCTGAACCAATTACTGATCCAATTACTGTGTCATTATTATCTTCTGAATAGGGCTTGATTTGTCTGTGATAAATATAATGCAATTAAACCACCTTTTTACATAATAAAACACTGCAGGTGTTTATTCTTAAGAGTTCACAGATACCAACAACCAATAGATTTAATTAAAAAAATCCTTGATATAAGTGTGAATTTCATTAAATTTTTCTAACTTTAATGTACATTTAAATTGTATCTTATTGAAAGATACAATTGTGTAATCTTGTCCGGCTGTTATTTAGAAACTACACTAACTGTCAGACCAAACAAAAATTAACGTGGTGGCTTAATATTCTGATTAAAAATGTCATTTATTCAAGGCATATAAACATTAACTGAATTACTAAAAATGTTTTTAGAAATAGATATATTACAAAAAGAGATTGGTAATAACAGCAATGGTATATACGCAATTTTAAAACAAGTTTTTCACTTCATATTTAAATATACTATATTTGTATAGTATATTATTTGAATGACATGCTTTAAACCATCTGAACATTAATAACTCTAAAAATCTTCATATAAAAGACAAAAACATTACATAGAAAACAATATTTAAAGTTAGTATTATTTGTGACGTTGAAGATAACTCAAGAAATTGCCTTAGTTTTTGATGTGTTTCTTCTCTTCACTCTCTCCAGCCCCAAATTTAAAACTAACCTTTGTAATTTGAGGAGTGGAAAGGAATGATCAATATCAGGTTTACAATTTTTTTTTGATTTTACAAACATATTGAAGATTATAATAATCAATTTGATCATTATTAATTAAAGAACTAAAATTTACATTAAATTCGAGAGACTTTTGGGGAGATGAACAATTGACTCATCAATTTTCCAAGACTTTAACATGAATCAAAAATTTTCATGCTCTTATTAAAAAAAGTTGTATTAAAAGTAATGGAGTCAGAAACAAAAACTACCTTGACAGGTTCAATTTATTGCCAAGTGGGCATATTATACTATTTCTCTCCTGTATTTTTATTGATACCTTTTGGAGAAAGAAAATTTGGTATGTCTTAATCTACCTATCAGGCTAGTAGCTGTTAAACTAATTTCACTCAGCAATGAAACAGTGGTTGGTCACCAACACCTTTAGATGTGGTAATGTAACATGCATCAGCATTTACTGATTGCATTATTGTAATTAGCCAATGATTTCAAAGTGATTGATAACATATAGCTTTTATCACACACCTTACTGTCGGCCTGTCTAGGTAATTATAGAACGTTTGTTTTTGCTTTAAGGCTGTAATTGTACAAATTGCAGTTTTCATCCTCTTTCATCCTCTCTCTATCTGTCTCTGTCTCTCCCTCTCCCTCTCTCCCTCTCTCCCTTTACATGAATAGTTCTAAATAGGAGGGAGTTTCCATTTTTATTGCCAGCATTTCAATAATTGTAGATGTGCTCTTGTAGAAATCAATTGATAATTCTGAACACCTACTATCAATATCCAATTTTCTTCATATTTTTAAAAGGCAAGAATAAACTCAAATCCATTCCAAGTAGATTAACAAAAATGCACTTTGTTTTTTTCATCTACATTGTATATAAGGGAGAGGGAAGTGTTCATTGTGCCTCGCATAAAGGAGTATTAAAGATTAAAATGAACATTTTCATTGGTGCAGGCTAAAATTTACTCCTGTAACCACAGAAATTCAATATAAATTAAGAGTTTGTAAAAATTGAAAATGGGTACTAGATTCCAGACAATATTTAATTTAACCTGAGTGTTAAAATAAAAGCAATAACACTGAGAATAAATTAATGAACTTCAATTAATTATATTTACAATAAGTGGTTTGAGTTTGAAACACCTACTTTCTGCACTGATAAAATAAAACCTACATTCTGCAGAAGCTAAAGTAAGTTAAATGAAGATGCTTTTAACAAGGTTATTACTTAAGCAGTGACAGGTTTACAGATTTTAGCACCACTGGGTTTTCACAGGAGCTACAGCAAGTGCTAAAATAACACACACCTTCAGGTTCATTAAATTCACCAGTGTGATGAAATAACTGATATTTTGCTATATTACTATAGTCCTTCAAAGAACCATCTATAAATAAGATACACTAATAACAACTGTTGTGCTGGTAAAACAATGAAATAATTCTTCCGAGGTTTATCTGCAAGGGAAAAATAGCGTTTAAGCAATACTGTTAGCATAGTTATATCTAGTAATTTTGATTTCTTTGGAGTCACATATTTATTTATTTACCTAAAATAGGTATGTTCTGTAAAAGGTTTTGCCATGGGGCTGCACTTAGAAGGAAACTTGTAAAAAAGTGGTATATATTAAGAGGAAATAAACTGAATCTCACCCCCAAATATTTACTTTATTGTCTGATGTTTACTAGGGTATTTATGGAGGCTGTTTTATTTAAAGAACTTATAAAATTCCAACCGCCAGAAATAGCAGCATCTCTGATAAATCCTTTACTGTAGTCTGTTGTGAGATGAACCAAAAGCATAAATAGTGAATTTCTAATAAATCAATGGAGCCTGGCCTTTGGAGACCTAGAAGACATATGGACAGTAATAGAGTATCTCAGGTTGTCTCATGAGTGATTCCATCTGGATGAAGTCTTGGTGTTATTCACAGCCTACTTCTCCCCTAAAACACCTTCAATCTTATCCACAACCTCCATCTCAAATGTCAGACCACCTGGGATATGCAGCTGTCAGGCTGAAAGGGGAGCTGCCTGGGACTAGCCATGGCCTGCTCATCAAGGAGATACTGTCACTAGCCAGCAGGCAATGCTAGGTGCACAGGGGTGACAGCATTACTGAAAGCAGGGAGATACGCCTGGCTCGGGATTTGAGATTAGAAGGAAAATATAAAGAACTTAGCTAAGACTATGGATGTCTCTACCATTGAGCTGCCTCTGATGCGATATTCTCTTCTTCATGATATTTTCTTTTTTCTGAAAATGATATTTTCAATATTCATGTAGAGACCAATCTATTTAATTATGAGGAAATCAAAAACATATAATATTCCTTCCACCAATATATTTCTTCATACTTCAAATCATTCTCAAGTCTTTTGTCCTATGTTCTATTATGTTGGTATTTATATTTTCTATTATTAAACAAATTTAGCTTGACTAGTGCATGCCTTCCGAGAGAAACCTTTCCTTATCATAACGGGACTTGTTAGTTTCTTTTCTCCTCTCCTCTGCCTCCTTACTCTCCCAGTGTCTGCTGATGTTTGTGGCTTTAACAGTCTGGGAGACAGCAGTGCCTTGTTACCGGTAGTCATTTTAGTTTGAGAAATGACTAATAAGAATCCAATAAATTTAATATTTAGTGTTTCCTTCTTCCCTTTCATGACCCTCCCTTTAAGAAATTAGCAAACACAAATTTTCTATTGCAACTTCAATAAATTGCAACTTTTCTCCTTATGGATTGGATTACGTTTCTGTGATTCTGTTTGGTTTTTTTTTTTTGCAAGGCTGCTGAGGGTCTATTAACCCATGAAAATAGTCCTAGTTAATCGCAAATGATGGTCTACACAAGAGGGTAGATGCCTTATCTGTCTGATTTGCTTGTATTTCTAAGTTTTAGCAATGGTTCTTGGCACTCCAAAATATTTATCCAATGAATGAAAGAATTTGTATTTTTCTATTTTCCTATGAAAGAGAAATTGTGCTCAGGGATAATCAAAGTCCAATGTGAAGTTTTATTGGCTTTAAAAATTTTTTTCCTACCGTACGACTTCACTCATATGTGGAAGATAAATAAGCACATAGGGAGACAAGATAGGTTGTTACCAGAGGGAAAAGGGAGGGGAGGGCAAAAGGGGTAAAGGGATGCCTGTATGGTGACAGATGGTAACTAGACTTGGAGGTGAACACAATGTAGTCTATACAGAAATCAAAATATAATGATGTACACCTGAAATTTATATAATATTATAAACCACTGTGGCCTCAATAAAAAATTAACTAATTAAAAAATTTCTTTTCCTGGGCCAGCCCTGATGGTCTAGTGGTTCAAGTTCGGCACTCTCACTGCTTCGGCAGCCAGGTTCACTTACCAGTTGCAGAACCACGTTACCCGTCTGTCAGTTGCCATGCTGTGGCAGCGGCTTACATAGAAGAACTAGAAGGACTTACAACTAGGATATACAACCATGCCTTGTGGGGCTTTGGGGAGGAAAAAAAAAAAAGAAGGTTGGTAACAGATAGCTCAGAGTCAATCCTTCCCTGCAAAATAAAATTTTTCTTTTCCTAAATTTCTTTCCTATGCACACTTATTCCAATCCTTTTACTCCTGGTTTAGTTTCTTTCTCAATATCATGCTGTGCTTATTGTTTTTTGCTTCCTTTTTCTAACCCCTTATCTACAATATCTGGCTTAAATAGGCTCTGACAGTTAAATAAATTATTTGTTGGTTGGTTGTCTGGTTTTATGAAGAGGCAGCACAGCATAAGGGTTAAAAGCATAGATTCTGGAGTCAAGTGGAATGAGTTTCAAATGCAGCCCTGCAACAAACAGCCAGCAGGATATTGGGCAGTGCTGCAGTGGGTGCTTAAGTTCTCCACAATGAGGACATGATGCAACCTGCCCTGTTGGGTGGTGGAAGAATTAGTCATGACAGTGGATGAAGCACATGTCACATAGTTCAGTGCTACCATTGAAGGCCTGATATTTGCTCTACAACTTTGACTTGCTCTGTGAGTTAAATATTATCGTCCCCATTTTACTCTTAGGAATCTAAGCCATGAAAGAGTTCAGTAATTTGCCTGATGTCACGTTAATGGTGAGCTGAGGTTTGAAACAAGGTTAATCTGATTTTAAGGTCGTTATTTTTTCTGCGAGTTGCTCAAGAGGCAACCTTCATGACTCTTTTTTGTCTACACTGCTTCTACATAAATGGTCAGGAAGGCTACTGGCTCTCCTTTTAAAACATGTCCAGAATCTGACCACTTCTCTCCACCTCCACTACTACCTCCTTTGTCTTAGCCTCCATCATCTCTGCTTGGAATTTTCTATTGGCCTCTTAATAGATCTCCCTACTTCTATCCTTGTCCCTTACTTATTATTCTCAACACAGCCGCCTAAGTGATCTTTGGAAAGTGTAACGCCTGTCCTGTTGTTGTTCTGCTGAAAATCCCACATAGAAACCTCATTTAACTGAAACTAGGAACCAATGTCCTTGCAATGGCCAACCATGTCATATAAAGGATCAGCCAACTATGGCCTGCACACCAAATCTGCCTTCTACCATATTTTAACAGCCCCTGAGCTGAGGATGGTATTACATTTTTAAATGGTTAAAAAAAAGTTTTTTTACATAGGATATGTGAAAATTATGTGGAATTTAACTTTCAGTGTCCATAAATAAAGTTAATTGGAACATACCACTCACATTCATTTATATTTTGCCTATGGCTGTTTTGGTGCTACATAGGCAGAATTGAGTAGTCGCAACAAAGACCGTGTGGATGGCAAAGCCTAAAAGACTTACCACTGGGCTCTTCACAGAAAAGTTTGCTGACCTTGACCTAAAGATCTAGTCCCTGTTACCTCTGGGAGGTACTCCCCTTCACTCACAGTGCTTTAGCTGCACTGGCATTCCTGTTCCTGCCTTGGGGCCTTTGCACTAGCCATTTCTTCTTCTGGAATGCCCTTCTCCTAGATCTCAACTCTGCTTATTTCCTCTACCTCTCTCAGATGTCACTTGCTGACTGGGGTGACCTACACTGGGCACCCTACTCAATACCATCATGTACACCCTACATTTTGTAGTCTCATTCCCCCTTATCTTGTTCTGCTTTTTCTTCTTTCATAGCACTTGCCACATTCTAATGGGCCACATAATTTGCTTACTTACTATGTTTGTTTTACATTTTCTCTTTCCTTGCTAGAATTATGCTCCATGAGGGCAGAGATGTTTGCCTGTCTTGTTCAGTGATGTATCCCAAGCGCCTAGAATATTGCCTCAAAAGCAATTGCACTCAATAAGTATTTGTTGACTGTTGAATGTGATATTACCTCTTACTAAGCAAAATATTTTAATGTTTCACCTCTGATACCTCACTAAAGGTGCTATTTTTATTTAATATTTTCTCTCAGGTTTATCACACACAAAGGAAAATATACTTAATTATATAGTTAACTAAGTAAGTGATTATGGTAGTATTAAAGATCATTCTCACTTTACCAAGAAGAAAGTCATTCTTCTATTGCCTTACTCCAAAAAAACAATGGAACAACTTTGAGTTCTTGAATGTGTGACTATGCATGATAATTAATGCTTTTATAGTTTTGAGTTGAATATACAGTTACTGTAATGTCTTTTATGTGTGCAATAAGATTTTATGAAATATTTAAATAATATAAGTGTTTATGAGGAATAACATCAACAACAAATTGCTCGTATATATTTTTGATTAGTATTATAGATACTCATATAAACAAAAATGAAAAAAGTGATAAATAATGGCTAAATGATGTATGATTGATTTTAAATGAAACTTTATAAAGTACTTTGAGAAAAAGAAAGGTTTCCAAAACAACATTTCCTTCATTGCCTGTACAAAATTTTAAAATTTAATTTTGGCCTGGTTGATTTAAAAAAATTAACTCAGTGTAACATGAAATAAGATTTTAAGTGAAAATGTTAGCTTTTTTCTGTAAACTTAGTTTGCCTGGGTAATTTTCTTTGAATGCTGCCATATATAGTCCAAAATGAGCAAAAAATTCATATGCACCTATAGTAAAAATGACTGATAACTGCATACGGAAACATGTTTTATGTAAGAACTTAAACAATTTCTTTGAACAAGGACTCCTAGGACAGAAAACACAAATTATATTAATTTAATTATTTGCTAAAATGTTAAAAGCAGAAAAATATAGCCATGGCATTCTACCAAGTGAAAAATCACTTTAACCTCCTATCTGCTCATATATAATAGAATGAGATTTGATAGTCAAAATGATAACTCTGAGAAACTTTAAAATCCTAAAAGACCATTTAAATCATCTCATTACATTTTATTTTTACTACCTTAGTAAATTTTATTCCATTCTCTTCATGTGAAATTTAGCCATCTATTTTAGAATAAATAAAAATGTTTTAGACAGAATCTCTACTAATGTGAGTAAAATAAAGGATATGTTCATATTACACTGATCCTATCAAACATTTGCCACTTGTTTGTGGGTTGGTAATAATCTATTTCTTGCTGCCATTTAAATGGTCCACTATGAATGATCAACTTACCTGCAAACAATTAACTGGCACCTTACATCCAGGTATGATAGAAATGGGAGATAAGGGAAGAGAGCGACTCACTTAGTGAACTGGACAGGGATTAGAATCTTGAAGAAATGGGCCCAGATAGCTAAATATTGTAGTTAGTGTGCACTTAACTTCAGACATTAGTCATAATTTGAGTTGACACAATATGCTGTCCTAGATCATTGGCTTTCTAGTTGCTGCTGAAAATCTGCGGCCTGGAATTTATAACAGTTTATGGACAGGTTTTTGTAGGCCCCCTAGCTCTGAAGAAAGCGAACTTTCCCAAAAAATTGGAAAACTGATTCACCAAGAACTTAAATATTCTAAAGCAAGTTTTAAGAGATTGGGTATTGAAAAATCATTTTTATGAAAATAAATGAACGAAAAATTACAGAAAAATGTTGGTCAGGTTCAGTGGTTCAAGAAACTTTTATATGAGAGAGTTTGGAAGATGGCGACATAGGAAGATCCTGAGCCTGCCTCCTCCCACAGACACAACAGACCTACAACTACCTGTGGAAAAATTTCCTGGAAACTGGATGACAAGAACATACACAACAAGGAGCAACACAGAGAAGAAGTGGAAGAGGCAGAGACATAGTCCTGCTGAGGAAAAATGACACACCCTAGCCTCAATGCTTCATGGTTGGGAGCGATCACAAGGCTGTAAGCATAAGGAGTTTATAACTAATTTTATGTTCATAGAGATTTGTTACATTATAATAAAACATAATTTAGGTCAAAAAATACTTTTAGATGGATGATGTAGAAAAGACCATGACTCTATATATCTGTAGGTGAAAGTCAACATCTGTAGCACTGTATATGTATAAGAAATTACTCAGTTCCAGCAGTACAAATTCAGATACCCATTATATGCCAAGGAAGATGAAACGTCAAAAATTGGCACTGATTTGGGGAAACTGAGTCATGGCATAGACAATGGAAATGCAAAATGTGGAGATGAAAGAATTAATGAAGCAAGAGTCCCTGTGGAAACTTGTCCTCAAAGCCTTCTATAAGGAAGAGGGTCTCAACTTTGGAAAGCTTAGGGAATCCACATGCAGTAACAAGAGGAAGAAGTGGGAAACCAACCAAACCAATTTGTGCCCTTGTCACAAATTAAAGAGGTTCTCCATGGCAGATAGAAGCCTGTGATGCTTGAGGAAGGCTAACCAGATCACTTTATGTATCAGTTCAGTGGTTACCACCAACTTCTACTTCCCCAAAATGTACTCAACTAAAAAATACTACTTTTTAATATCATTTTTAAACAATAGCTACACTTAGTAATTTTGTTCTTTAAATGTTTCATGCCTTTTACAGTAGATTTGTAAGAAAATTTTACTTGGTAGCAGAGTTCTATTAAAGTTAAGATCATGCTGTTAAGAAAAGTCTCCTTTGGGAATGGACCGCTTAGATGGATCTCAGGAAATGCTGTTTTTATGAAATATACTGGGATATTTTGGCTTTAGAGTGTGTGATTTATTTGAGAGATTGAAATTGTTTTCTTAGAATATTTCTGTGCCTATTTATCCCATTCTCCTCAATGCTCTGTATATAGTATTTTCTAGAAAAAGAAATTTGTCTAGTTTTCTAAGCAAAGACTTGCTTTTGGACACTAGTTTTCTTCTAAGTGAGGTTGATGTCAATTTTGCACACTTTCTCAATCTACACTTGGCTGTTTCTTTCTCCTACCATTCTCTACCTCAGGAGAAAGTGTGTCCTTGAGACTCTTAAAGAAAGCTAGTAGGAAAGGAACTACAGCAAGCAGACAATTCTTCTGCAAGTTATTTTCTTAAGTGCTGGTAAAAAGAGGGATTAATGGAGACAGAAATTATCTTCTAACCCTTGAAAGACTAGGTATTTTGTGTGAGCTGCAGACCACAATCCTTACTGTCTCCAAATAGATTCCAGGGCACTAATTTCATTGGAAATGAAACAATTCATTAGTATTTCATTGAATGTTTCATGTGTTTGTTTGTTTATCTGTTTCCAGAAAATATAATGCAATGTCCAATTCAAAATATTTCATCCCTAAACTCCTAATTATTTTGCTTTGCTTTCAGTGTGGTTTCATTTCATTTTATTTGGCAGAATTCTGCAAGAACTCAGTCACCCCCTCCTAAAAAGCATTAGTCCTGATATACTTGCACTGATTCATTCTGCTGTAAACTAGTCCTAACATATACATAGAATAATGTGGATAATAGAATGACAAAATTGTTGTATAGCATAAAAATTCAGGTGAAATTTAGGGAACACACAAATTAAGTAACACCCCCAAAGTTCCAAAAATTAACAGTAAGGAGCTATTGTTAAAATCACAGTGTAGCTATTTGTTTTTGATGACCTTTTAGTCTTCTGTTGTTCTACATTTTAGTTTTTCGAAAGCTCCATGTTCCCATGAGCTTTCTTGACACATTTTATCTATTCTACTTTTACCTATGCTAATTTACTTCTAAGCAAATTTTGGTATTTTTCAAGTTAAAAATATCATTGGCTTCATTGAAAAAAAGATATTTTGTTCAATTATATTATAATTAATGCCTTCATTCATGCTCTTAGTTGCTATTGTTAGCTAATCATAAATGCTATAGAATGTTATTTTCATTTGTATTAACAAGTACAAATTAGTCCAGAGAAAACACACCTTTGCATTCTTGCATTGAGCTAGTCAAACACTAAGTATGTATTTGCATATCAAAGAACAAAAATGGATTATTAATGGTAAGGATGTGAGGTACACACACACACACACACACTGAAGAATAGAGTGGTTCCATATCTAGGATAACATTTGCATCTGAGAAATCTTGGAAATCTTTTAAAATATTATCTTCTTTAGAACTAGTCTGTCTTTATTCTATCAGTGCTGCATACTGGATATGACGGACTGTCATATCAAATTTATTTCCAGCTCCTCAGGTCCTGAAGACTCAGAACTCCACCTGAGAAGACAAAATGGGTTATACCAAGAAAGAATTTGAAACTAAGATTTAATGATGGATTTCATATTCTCTGCCTTTGGTATGTCTGAATTTTTTAACACAGTCAAATAATAAAAATGGTAAAGATAACATATGTATTATGTATAATATAGTATAGTATAGTATTTAAATAATGCACGTAAAATATTTAATAACTTGTTTGGCCAATTAGTGCTCAATAAATGGTGGTGATGATGTGGTGGTAACAGAGATTGCGATTTGTTACGATGATTATTATTACATGGAGTCAGATATTAATTCATGTGGAACTAATAGTTAAAGTAATTTATAGTAATAAAATATCAATAACTAGTATATAAGTAGAATAAATATAATAGATATAAAAGACTGGGATCTATTTGCTTAATATATACCGCAAAAGAGATTTTATTCTCATTTTACTTAGGATAGAGGTCAACCTCAAGAGAAAGTTATGACCATTAATTTAGCAAGTTATCAGTAATACTTAGGTGAAAAAATAAGACCTGTGGGCTGACTTTCTGATCTGATTTTAAAAATCCATTAAATTAGTTTAAATAATTCTAATGTATTAGGTAGTAAAATAACTACAACAAGATTTTTTCTTCTTTCATTTTAGGGTATTTTTATTTGAAAGAGTATTACATGGGTGGAAGGGGAAGGAAAGGTGGTCATCTCCAGGTCTTTGGTCTACATGAATGATCCCATGTATCCAGATACTTAGAAACATCTGGATACTTAAATGGGATTGATACAATATTTGGGTGACTGAAAATATTGTTTCTTTTACATAGAAATATTTGGACATTTTGCATAGGTTATCCAAAATATTGAAGATATAATGTAACATGTCAAAGATATACTTTGTTCTTAGTATGATCCTTGTGTTCACTTGCCTGGCATGACAGTGACTTTAGTTTGTATGATGTGTTGGTGCCCAAATCTCCAACTATGTCAGCAGAATGAACTTGTAATTCCACTCTGGCAGCCTAACTCACTGTAAACCCATGGCTAAAACAGGCACAAAGACTTACAAAGAATGACGGCATCAATGGGACACCATAGAAATCCATGCTGCATCTGTTCTCAAAAACAAAGTTTTCTTTCTTCACAGCTTTCAATATAGCACTTTCCACTGATACTAAATTTGTTGATTATTAAAAAAAAAATGGAAGAACTATACAAACGGGGAAATAAGGTGCCTGCAACACCCTCTGTTGAAAGTTGCATTACTTATTCTGCTTGAATGAATTTATATTAGATAAATCTAGTATGAAGTGAAAACCCTATTTCCAGCTGAGACTTAAAGATGTTTTACTAAAACATGCTTAAGCAAATGCATTTTGATGCTTTACAAGGAAGATACGCACAGAGCTATCTGTAGAAGTTCAATAAATTGTGTATTGGCAGCTGACGAAAGATGTTCTCTTTCTCATTTGTGCTCATAGATTTGCACTGACTTAATTTGAAATTCATGGTATGCACAGTAGAAATGGTTAAATATGACTTTTGGATGATAACTAACAAGGGAAAGTAACTTTTTCTTTCCTGTTCAGCAGTTAGCTATGCGGCTGAAACTTCACATGCTCACCCAGAAACTGTACTTTCCACAGAGGGTCCCTTCACCATGAAAGGCTAAGACAGTGAAACTGCTGCTTCAACTGGCATCTCTCCACCTTACAAGATCCTGCAAGCTTTCAAATCCACCTCAAGCCCAGGCAGTGGCAAAGTGGGAGAGGAATTGAAGAAGCAAAAATAAATATTAAAGTACATAAGGATTAAATATTACCTATTTAAATAGCAATTATGCAGTTGAAAACAAGATCATCACACCTGTACAAGAAAAGGCATGCAAGCCCAAAACATCTGCTTGGATCCACCTGCCAGGCACCTGTTTTGCTGTTTCAATGCCTTTTGATTGCTGGAGATGTAGAGGCTCTTGTGAGGTAATGAGTGATTTTACATTATGCATGATTGAAAACAGGTGTTCTAATGCTGCACAATTCTATGCATGAATAATTCAGTTTGTTTAGAGAAAGATCTTTAAAAGAAGTACTGCATGGGCTTTATTATTTCTATAAACATGAAGGTTATTTTTTAAAAAATGTACAACGATTGTTCCTTTTCAGTCTGCTTGTTTATGGCAATTTTTGTGTAATTTTATGGATGAGGAATAATATCTTGAAAGGTAAAATTGATCATACTTAAAACATGTAAGAAGTAAAATTGAAAGGTCTGTTAGCAAGAGGAAAAATGATATTAAAATTCAATGTTCTAAGTGAAAATGCCTGATTATTTCCTTCCTGCTTTGCCTGCTTTCTGATGGTAACAAAACATTCGTCTGAGAGCTATAATTAGGGAGGGGTGAACTATTTGGGAAAATAGAGAAATTGTTTTGTATCTCAGCCCAAACACCAAGCAGAGCCCAGACTTCCTTAAAGATAGAACTGTGTTAGTCAGCAGCCCTTCTCTTCTACTTAGATCTCATGAGTTCACAGCCTCTTTTTAATCCGCTGTAAGATACCATTGAGGGAGACAATCTCTTTTGCTCCAATTCCCACTTCAAGTTTTGTCTACCATGGTTTTCTGGAGTCAGCAGTGTTATTAACAGAATGTTTTGTTTCAATGAGCAAGGAAAATCCCCAAACTCCCAATGTTAAGTTTAGAACCTCACCAAGAAGACATGAGACTTGTTCTCTTAGAGACCAAAGAGACTGCGGTGTCTCACACCACATATCATTAAATAGTTAAAATTTCTGAGGTGTGAGAGATAGAAAACATATTTGCTTCAATTAGTACTATTTAAGTAATGGAAAGACAAAGGGGAAAGGAGTATAGTCATAATCACATTGCTGTTACAAATTTACATTTGTTGAGTGTTTTATACCATATAAACCATAGTATAAGAGAGTTATTGACACATAATAATCCCTTCCTAAAATATACCACCTCAGCAAGCAGTCAGCTTTGAGCTTTGAGGTTTGGCTCCTCTCCCTCATTTTAAGAGCTGTGAGGAGCTTCGCAGGGGAATCTATCATTGAAAAGCTTTTCAGTGAGAAGTAAATTGTAAGACAGTTCCTTCATGTGTGTCGCAACACTGGGAAAGCCACAAAGAAGAGATTTGATACGAGGGAGAACACTCTCATTGCTATTGACACTGTGAATTGACCTTATTCCCTCCCATGGGGATAAGGTTGGAGAGCAGGCCTTCACAAGTATTCACCAAATATAAGCACTGGCCTCATAAACTCAGAGAATAAATGCCAGGAAGGGCTTCAGGGATCCGGACTATAGGATATAAGTAACCAGCAGATAGAAATGTTGGTCTGGCAATCCTGACCTAGCATAAAATGACCGCTTTCTCTAAAAGTTAAAATAGCAAAGCTTTTTTTCTGAATCTGCTAAATATTTTATATAAAGTCTCTTTTTTACTATACATCTCACTGCTGATGGACACCTAAAATATTAAGTTGAATCACATGAAATTGCAATTTTTGTTGGTCAAAGCTGATTAAATATTAGACATTTCATATGGTTCAGTCTATTTCTGCTAAGGGTCCCTCAGTTGGAGGCATCACTTATTCTTGAATACAATAAATGATACCTTTCATTGCATGAAATGCATAACTAAGAAAAGCAATGCTCTCTGATAGGAGGAAATGCAGAGACAGACAAATTGTAATCTGAGTTTAGCAAACAATTAATGAGAAGGTCTTGCAACCATGGTAGAAGTTGAGAAATGTTCCACCTCATACCAAGAAGTGGAGTCTACTCTCCCATTGAATCAACTGTTCTTAATGAATTGTTTGACCAATAGATTGAGGCGGAGCTCTGCAGCTTGTGCCTGTGTCTCTTGGAATGATAGCTGTTTGTTAGGACTCTTTCTTTAAGAACCCAGCCACCATGCTTGAGAATCTACATAGTGAGATTGTGTACAGGGTAGGCATCTTGGTCAATGGCCTCATCTGAGCTCTCAGCCAATTGCCAATATTAGTTTACAATCATGTGAGGGAGCCAAATTGGCTGTCCAGCCCAAATGAGCCTTCAAATATCTCCAGCCCCAGCCACCACTTGATCCAAATGCTTAATTGATTAAATATGGCTGCAAATGCTTCATTGATTAAACATGGTGGCAAATTCTTGAACACTTTTCCCGTTGAGAGGTGGGCCTATTTACTCTCTTTGTGAATTAGGGCTGGCCTTGGACTGCTTTGACCATTAGAATACAGTAGACGTGGTGCTATGCCAGTTCCAACCTACTTGTAAGAGGACTACCAGTTTCTGCTTCTTCTGTCTGGGAAGACTTGCTCTTAAAAGCCAGCTTTCATGTAAGAAGTGAAACTCATCAACCAACCCACTGTGCTGTAAGAAGACAGAGCCACATCAAGGCCCTCTGGATGATGAGAGGCAATATGGGGGTGGGAAGGGGAGGAGCACAGAGGCAACAGAGATGTGAGTAGAGGAGCCATCTTGGAAGTGGGCTCTCTAGTCCATGCTGCCCCAGATGATGCCATGTGGATCACAGGTGAACCCAGCCAAGCCCTACCCACATTCCTGACCCACCAATCTTGTGAGTAAAATAAAGTCGTTATTTTAAGCCACTAGGTTTTGTGGAAGTTTGTTAGGAAGCAATAAGTAACGAGAACTTGCTTCAAGAAGTGACAGAGATTCAGGTACTAAACATGTGTGTGAAGATGAGAAAAGTAGTTACCCTCTCAGCCTCAATAGTCACATCTCAAAAATTGAGTACTAATATCATCTACCGCCAAGAGTTGAGAATGAAAACATGTCAAGTTTTTAGAACAGTGCCTAACATATATAATCCCTCAAAAATTATGAGCCGTTATAATTATTATTCAGGGCTCTACAAAGAAATAGAATATGTAGGAAAATTGTTAACCCAGAATGTCCAAACCACTCTATATAGTGATGCAAAGCTCCTTGACGTGGTCCTAGCTTGTTACCTTCTGCTTTTTAGCATGATAATTGAAGGTTTCAATTAGCAGATATTCATCTTGGAAGTCAGAAAGGCTGGATTGGAGTAGTCAGGTGCTGTGCAAATGTAAATTATTACTGTAGGTGGCAAATTTCACTCAGAGCACAACGAGCTCAAGAAAATTCTTTGTGCTTGTCTTTGGTGTCCAAAAGGATAGATACTGGGGAGGGGAACTGAAGGATGCAGAAGTTGGCAAAGACAAAGTCATACCTTCTGGTTTTATCCAAACCAAGATCCCTTTGAGACTCCTGGTGTGTGCCCATGGGCTGATGTGACCAGTGATAAGTTTCCTGTGGACTAACAAATGGTTAGCAAGCCTATTCGAGTGTTGTTACTGTATAGTTATAATAATCCCACATATACTAAGGCTCAATTTCTGTTAAATGTATTGTCAGTGCTTTTAAGGCATATCATCAGTGGTCAGTCAGTTGAAGCAAGTGAGTATTATTGATCGTTTGATTGTAAGCATCTGTACTAAATTGCCAGTATTTTAATTGTTAGTACCTTAAGAACTGACTTTGTCAGCCCCTTAAGAATAGAAACCATGTATGTTTAACTTGATGTACACACAGATAGAGTCCAAGCCTTTTTAACTGGAGAGACAACATCACATAACAGTCAAGAACACAGGCTCACCTCCCGGTTCATGACTTACCAGTTGTGTGTCCTTGGGCAAGTTACTTACCTTCTTTGTGCCTTAGTTTCTTTATAAAGTGTGGATACTAGAAGTATCTACTCTTTGAGCTCTTAATGAGGATGAACGGAATTAATATTAGCAAAGTGCTTGGAACAGAATTCAGCACACTGCAAGTGCCACGTAAGTATTAGCTAAATAATTATTCTTAATATTTATACTTGGAGATGAGGAAATTGAGTCTAGACAAGTTAAATAGCTTAGGTACCCTTCATAGCAAGGTCACAATAGGACAGGATCTAGAACACATACCACAGGAAAAGAAAATATTCAAATACTGCTAAAAGTATATGAACATACTAAAAATGGAGTTTGAGGCGAGGAATTAAGGATTATATAAGTGTTTAAGGTCGTTGGAAAGTGCTATCATACTTTGGTATATATTAACGTATGAAAAGGTAAGAGAAAGAAAATTTAGAGTTGTACAAAGTTGTGGTTATTAGAAATAATGATTTAAATTAAATTAGGTCCTCATTATTGGCAAACGTGGTATTGTTTTTGCAATTCAGAACTAAATCAAACTACTTGCTTACTATTCCCAAGTTTGGAAAAACTTAAATGAAATTAACACAATTGAAAACTTCAGAGAAGCGTGTTATAAAATTGAGTTATAGCAACAGAGTTTTACAGTACTGGGCTAGGCACTCTGCAAAGAGTTTATAAGAAATTAAAAAGCAAAATGCCTGCTCCTGAGTTGCTGGAGGATTAGCTGAAGAATGAAGATCTGAATATTTAAATCACCCCAAGGATAGGATAGGCAGAACCAGTCCAAGAAAGGGCTAGAATAATTGCCTTGAGCAAATTCGCCCAGGGGATGAGGGGTCCACAAATGGAAGGAAAGGAATGTCCTTCAGTTGTCTTAAATAGAAAGAACGACCAAAAAATAAACACGTTTGGAGATTAATTGAAAAAATAAGTGAGAGTATACATTTATCAAATTACTATGTAGTCCATTTATGAGAAATACCTGCTCGTTGGATAGGAGTTTGTCCGATCCCTGTGATAGTCTTACTGCTTCCTCTGTATTTTAGCTTCACTTCTTCTCCCCCAATGGATTGCTCTCTTTGAAATCCATGTCAGACCACACTCCTTTGGTGTGAAGTAGGCATGAATGCCAAGTCATAAATCGAAGAGTATAAGGAATTTAATTTAATTTTTCTGTAACTGAACTTATTTTCTCTTTCGAGCTTCCTTGCACTGTGCATTAAAAATTAAATCCTCATCGAATAGTCTCCCATCCCTAAACTCAGTCCTTGAGAAAAGAGTACCTAGTGTTAAGTTGATGTGGGAAAGAGTTAGTTGAGGCAAGTGGGATCTGGTCCAGGTTGTCAGCATCCATCCACACTGAGATCTGTTGAGAATGAGATCACCCATGTGACCTCTGCTCCGGAGCACATGCACATTGCTGCTGTGTATCTCCTTGTTGCAAACTCAAGGCCTCCCCAGGTCAGCTCTCTCACAGGAGATACTGTGCTCTTCTCTGACGCCCAGACAACCTTTCTTGCTTCCACTCTGGGATTCCTGGAAACATGCTGCAGCCGAGGTCTTTCTATCTGGACATTCCATGAAGCCGTTTCTATGCTACTGCCCCTCTCCAATGCTGGATAGTGGGGAACTCTGGAACTTGCTGGCTCCCTAGACCTTATCTAGATTTTCAGGCACATTCACCTTTCTCTCAGACACCCCAACCCTATCAACCCTATCCAAGGTTTGTATCATCCCTACCTTCCTCCCTGCCCCTTGCCTCAACCGGTAGAATTTTTTGTATTATCTAAGGAGAACTTCCCTTATGTGTTAGGAATTAGTCCAAGTCTTTTCTGGTCAAAGTTTTGTGCCACAAGTGCTTTAGTGTTTAGAAAGATAGTAACTGAAGTTCTCTAGCATTCCAAAGCCCTTTTCAAACTGAAAATATTTTCTGCTTCTGATTTCTCAACCCTCTTAGGACAACTGATGTCTTATGGCCCAGCAGACAAGAGAAGTATCATTAGGTCACAGGAGATACTGAGCAAAGGACATCAGTTAATATTAAGAGTTTATCCAGCTATTTGTAAATCAGCAGATCATAACATTTCTGGACCTGGCTATAGCTGACTTTTTAATAAGTTCTCCTATATACTCTCCAAAGTTTTTAGGTCTCTGAACACAAATCCTCTTTCATTCCTTTACATCTTTACTCCCGTGATGCCTTCTGTCCCAAACTACCTTCTTCTCCAGTTTGCCTGGGCAGTACCACACTTACACAGGGGAGCATCATGGGAAAGAGTGTGGTCTCTGGGTTCAGACCTCATAGATTTAGCTCTACCACTTACTCCACGTGAGTGATAGACAAATTACTTAACCTCTCTCTGCCCCAGTTTCTTCATCTGCACAATGGGAATAACGATAGTGCCTCCCTCAAGGGTTTGTCATGAGGATTAAATAAAATAACATATATAAAGTACTTAAAATGGTATCTGGTGAAGAGTAAGCACTCAATAAGCTTTGGATATTTTCACTCACCTTTCAAGACTCACTCAACATTGCTTCCAGATAGCCCTCGTGAAGGACTTTAGCTCAGTACCTGTCTTCTGAGGTCCCACAGCTCCTTATGCTCATCCCATGCTACTCTCATTCTGCTGTCCCTGGTAGTCATTAGGGTCAAAGGCCGTACTTCAGCCCCTGAGGGTGGAGAAAGAAGGGGTCAGGAGCACAGATTGGAAAGGGCTTAGGGTGCATTTTCTCAGAGGAGAACAGGCTTTTTACATTTTGTGGAGTCATCTCTTGCCAATATATTTGCTGCAGATTTTTGTGTTACAAGAGTCTCTGTTTTCTTCTCCAACCCTACTTCTGCTACATCAGCACACTAGGAGGAATGGTGGGGGAGTGAATGTGGAAGGAAGGAAAAAATAAAATATTTGTACCAAAGTATTAGTAGAACTAGGATTACTATCCCTACTTTTTGAAATAAAGAAAAAAGGTTAATGGAGACAGAATGACATATTCAGGTTCATAGGTCACATGATAAGTAGTTAAAACATGACTCAGTTCTTAAGACTTCTATCATCTTGGTGTTTTTCTAATGTAATTCCACTTCTCATGGGAGTGTGCCTTCTCTGAGGAATATATTATAAGTGATATCTGGGCATTGAAGACAGAGAAGATTTTGGTGTTAGAAATTGGACCCTGGCTTCTCTCACTGCTGTGCAGGACCTGCCTGCCTTGTTTGGGTTGTAATCCCAGTTTCTTAAAGGCTTACTATGAAACTTATTGACTTGAATTTTGTCCCAATGTCTCAAGTTTCTTGCCACAGATACAGTTTTTATCTTAAAGCAAATCCTTCATTTTCTTTGTCTGCACAAAATTCCAGGGCCTGGATATCATCTAGTCTTTGGGTAACATCTTCCAGATTTGTTTTAAGCTGATTACATGTTGCTGAACAATCAGATTTTCTGCCCTGAGCAGCACAAAACCAAGTGATGACAGCACTGGCTCTTGGCCACCAGCAAAGTGATGATGCAGCATGACTCTTTGATAGCTATGATTTGATCTTGGGTGTTCTCAAATGGCTGCATACCCCTGAAGAGTGGGAAAGGGAGTCTCCCTCATGTTGTGACACAATGATGTGAAAGCTCCTCTGTGTCATGGCTCTTCATGCCATCTCCATTCCCCCCTCTTCTTCGACGCTCAATCTACCTTTTCACATTCTCTTTGTACAACCTCTTACATTTTTATGCACACATATTTCTAATTGAGGCCTGTTAAGTGTTTTAAAGAAGCTACTTTAAGAAATGGAATGCCAGTGGAGGCTGTGCTCTGTTTGGAAATGTAGGCAGAACTTGGCTTTTCTATTCAGGAAATATCAAATCTAAAATATGGAAAATCTTGTGCTGGGGTTCCGTTTTTTCTTGTCTAAATGTCCCATTCAAGTTTTCTTTCTCTTGTTTTGCTAGTCTGTCATCTCCTGAGCTGCAATGACGTTGCCATATGCCAATGCACAATGGTGATTCCTGTAATTTTATTTTATTTTTCAACCTACCACAGTAGAGGCTGTCTGTGGAGGCAGAAATGTGTACCTAGAAAACACAATAAGCTTTACTCAGCTTCTACGTACCTGAATGCAGAATTCTGGGAAGTCACAGTGGCTTTCCCCATTACAGAATGGAGCAATACTTACTCAAAGAGAACACAGGGAATGAGAAAATGACAATCAAGCAAAAGGTTCACTGAGCTTCATTAAATATTTACCAGCAGTATGGTGCTGGACTAGAAAATGCAAAGGATACCAAGTATAAGACAAAGTCCCTGACTTTCAGAATTGCAATCAGTTTGGGGAATCCCCGCATAATGAAAGCTAACTGGAAATACTGAACATGATATACAAAGTATCACCTTAGTTCTAGAGGAAACTAGTTCTGTAAAAGATTAGAAAGTAAGATGGAGATCATTGTGGCTTGAAGTAATCAGAGTATGCTTAAAAAGTGTGCATCCTAAACTGGGCTGTGAACAGAGTAGGAATCAGATATTTCAGAAGCAGAAAGGAAGACACTCCAGGTAGGAGGGAGGCCTGAGTAAGATTTCAGGCTAGGGGATATTGAAGGGCGAATGTGGGAAAACTGCGGGATTAAGTTTGGCTAAAGGGCTCACAGAGATATAAGGCGAGATGTCTGTGCCTACCGCCTGGTAGGATTCAAGAAACATTTGTGAAATACATGGGAAAGGGTTGAAAAGATGGATTGATGTCACATGATGATACATGGCTATCTTCTCTGTACTTTTTCTAGTTGGCTAAAGGTGATTGTTAATGTGATTAAAGCTAAATGTGGAATCTTCATTTAGGCCTTGTAAATGTGGGCTAAACCTTCGTCTCCTTCAGTCATCTAGAGAAAACATGCTATAGTCACAAAGGGAACTGGGTGAGACCAAGAGAATGGGTGAGATTAGAGGCATCTGCTTTGTTGGAAGAGAACCCGAGGTGTATGACTAACATCTAGATCACCTGCCTGTAAATGGCGCCAATAAAGGCCCACACTCTGGAAGCAGCATCCTTTTCTGATTTTGCTAATAAGTGTGCCAACTTTCTGATTGCAAGAGTCAGAGGGGGCACCCTGCATTACACTGGACTGTTGATTTGACTCTCTTCTCCACCATGGTTTAAACTCCCCTAGATAGGAGCTGTTGTCTTCAACATTGTAACCCTGGCACCTAGCAGAATACCTACCACATATTCAGTGCTCACTAATAACTGTTGCCTGAATTAATCTATTAAAATATCTGATGTGGTTCTTTAATTTAGAATTGTGTCAGGTCAATAAAAAGATGAACTGAGACAAATTAAATGTACGCAATGGACATAGCTGGATTACCCTACATATAAATTAAATATAACTGTAAACAACTAAAATTGGATGACGTACACTTGTGTCACCAATTCCTCCTCAGGGTAACGGTAGTATCTAGTCTGAACCCATCTGAATTCCTCTACTTGGTGTGTTTTTGAGAAATTGGTGAATCTCCCTATTTCTGGTTTGGGAAGCGGTTATTTCCCAATATTTGCAGATGTTCCAGGTTTTTGTAATTGCTCAAAGTTTATTCTTAGAACCATCCTGAAATTCCAAGGCATTTTGTTGTCTCCAGTGCTCTGCAACATGATTTTTACTAATCCCGTATTTTCCTGGATGTGACAAATTTGTTTCTCCAGAACTACATACAGCCTCCACTTGGAATCGGTGTGATTATCATATCATCCCCAGGTCTCTGTTTTTGCTGCAGTACCAGGAAGAGTTAGTTATATCTTGATCCTTTTCATGACAAAGATCAACAATTTTCTGATTGGAGTTTAAAGATGAAATTTAACATACTTGAGCAATTGTCTAAATGTGATGTAAAGAGTATGTAGAAAAACAAATAAAAGCAAAACAAACAAAAAAACCCTGCAAAAATATTTTTATATTTACAATGTATCTATTTTATAAAAATGATACATTTTATTATAGTAAATTCAAGAAGTAAAACAAATATGAATAAGGAAATAAAAACATACCCCAAAACAATCATCCAGAAATGGCCATTATTATATAAAAGTGAACTACGTTCTCGAAAGATAGAATGGGTAGATGGATTTAGAAAAAGCAGAATATTACAAACATAAAATTATATGCATATAAAACAAAGTGTCAAATATAATTTCACTTAAATTTAAAACAAGAATAAAGAAAATCTGAAATAACATTGATGAATTTGCGGAAGTCCGGATAGATTTTTTTTTTTTTTGTAAGGAAGATTAGCCCTGAGCTAACATCTGTTGCCAATTTTCTTCTTTTTGCTGAGGAAGATTGGCCCTGAGCTAACATTCATGCTCATCTTCCTCTATTTTTTTTTTTATATTTGGGACACTGCCACAGCATGGCTGGCTGAGTGAGGCCTACGTCTGTGCCCAGGATCTGAACCTGTGAACCCCGGGCTGCCAAAGCGGAGTGTGCAAACTTAACCACTATGCCACCGGGCCAGCCCTTGGATACATTTTAAATCACTCCTAAACAATACCAGTTACTAAAAAATCCCTTTCTATTCAAGAAAAAGATTATTAGTAAAATTAAGAAGCTAAGGTCAATAGGTTTTTACCTACACTATGAAAGGAAGAAAAATGAAGAGGCAGTTTTTCCGTCTGTCCTTACTGTCTCTCATTTTTTATAATTATAAATAAGTGATGATGTCAAGATTTATGTCATTACATTTTATAATAAAATTCTCAGTTATTTAGAATTGTTTACATTTAAATGTATTAAATGCTTCCTCTTAGTTCTTTTACCATGGTATCTCTATTCCTGAGTTATTTATTTGGAGTTACCTCTTGGTTGGCTTGAACCAAAAATCTCACAGATGCTGAATTTCTTGAGCATTTTTATGTTTGAGAATGTTTATTCTTTCATGTTAGAATTAAATAGTCTTGGGTCTGTTTTAATATTTTCAGACCATTTACACGTTTTTCCACTGTCTTCTGGCATTAAATTAGTTAAGAAAGTAAACTCCATGAGGGGAAAAAATTTTACTTGTTTTGTTGTGGCCTGAAACTAAATCTTACACATAGGGAGTGCTCAAAAAACATTTGTGGAATGAACAAATGAATATTGTGTAAACAATCCAGATACCAGCCTGGATCTTTCTCCTGTTCAGGTGCCTGAAAAACTCCTTCATAATTCTTAAAGTGAAATAGCTTATACAGGATATTTTCTGGTACTGAATTTCCTTATACACTTATTAGTGCAACATGAATGTGCCTTTCTGTATTTCAATAAAATATTCACTTTTCCCTTTTTTGTTGTTAAAGTATCAAAGTTGAACACCTTCTCCCCTAAAAAGTGGGAATAATAATGATATCAACCATGGGTAGTTAAATGAGGAAATACAAGTAAAATATTACATGGGCATAGTTGTTATTTGATCTGACTCATCCTCCCAAAATAATTCTATCTCAGATTTCATCTTATTTTTACTATGTAAGAACTATTTACAAAAGATCCATATAGGAGAGCATAATTAGATTTCCTGTCTTGAACAATTTATGGTTTTCCTTGGAGTTAATAATTATCTTGCTTTTTGTTTGCTTAGTTTTCCTTTTATTAACTGCTAATTCTTCCCCCTAAAGCTCACCTAGTGGAAACCTCATGTCAATATGTCCAGTCATATCAGTACTCTACCAGTTGTGTCATCTTTGGACACCCCTCCCTGAGCCCGCTCATCTGGTCTGCTCTGGACTGGGTGCTTGCGCTTCTTGCCTGCTACACAGCTTTCCTCCCAGTGTCCCCCTCACCAACTGCTTGAGGATTCAATTTGCCTCTCTCTTCCTAGATTATATGTCTGTGTCTTTCTTGGATTGCTCTCCTGTTTGCCCACCTTTTAGTTTAGTAGCTTCCTGAGAAAGGTGTAATGTAGCTCAACAATTTGAGAGCTTGCATGTCTGGGAGACACGTCAAATTTACTTTCCGACTATTCTACTGAATTTTCCTTTCTGCTGTAAAATACTTAATTTCCAAAAGCTCTGGGTTTTTCTTGTTCTTTTAATATTTGCTTTTAAATAGCATACTGTTCTTGTTTCATGGCTATAGCCCCTGCTCTGTTTGTTATAAACGCCCTTTTTTACTTTATGTTTGCTTTGTTTGCTATTTGTCCTTATTGTTCTATGCCTGTAAATTGTTCAACTGTAGTTGTTTAAAGTTATATTTAATTTATATGTATGGTAATCTGGCTATACCCACTGTATACATTTAATTTGTCTCTTTATCTTTTTATTGAGTGGATGAAACCTGAGGTAAATCCATATGTATAACTAAACATCATTAACCAGAAGCTTCTATTAACTCAATGAGCACTTCTTTTCTATATGTTCAAGTCTCTAATTTGGTAACATCGAATATTATTGTATTATCTATATGCTCCTGATTTTATTACTATCATTATTAATTTCTTCAATGTCTTATCTCTTTTCTCTGCAATCACTAAGATTTTATGAAGCCTCCCTGTTAGCAATACGCTTCTTGTGTATACTTTTATGTATTTTTTTACATTTGTTTGTCATGATATTCTCTTAGCTAGGTAAAATTCATTTTCAGCTAAATCTTTTTTTTCCCAAGTCACTCGTCTCTGAGCCCTAATGTTGTTCCAATTTAAATTTCTCCATAGTGTGAATCACTCATAGGAAATATTATTTTAATCCTTGTGTTATACTATCATTTAGACTGTGGTCTTCCTCTGCTTTTTGCATGCTATATTCCTTTATTTTTTACTTTTCTCCAAAGTATGTTCGCATATTTGTCTTTGCTTTTCTTTTTATTATTGCTTTAACTTATTAGAGTCTCTATTCAAGCTTTATCATATTCTCATATAATATGGCTGAATTCTCCTGTATCCTTTTTCCATCTTGTTTAAGGATAAATTGTCTTCACCTCAGAACTACAATGAGCTTTCTCTACAGTCGGAGGTGTTGAGAGAAGCTGTGTGTGTTTGTATGTGTGTGTGTGTGGGGGGCAGGGTGAGTAGGGGAGTGAAGGGGAGAGGGCAGAGCTCAGCTGGACTGTGTATGTGCTGTCTTGTTGGAGGTTGTAAATTCTGCTCTCTTTTCTGAGATTTTGACAAACCGATAGTTGGGAACATGGGAGCAATGATCTAGGACTTTGAATCAATCAGTTTCTTCTCTTCTTTCCCTCTGTCTCTTTTCTCTCTGTCTTTCTTTATTATAAACCTAAAACTTATGCTTCTAGCATACAGCAGATCCACTTGTTAATTTTTTCCATTTCCTTGCTACCTGAAGTATTTGTGGACCAGCAGCACAAACATCGCATGGGAGCCTGAGCAGAATCTCAGGCTTTACTCTAGATTACCTGAATCAGTCTGCATTAAAATGGGGAACCTATTAGGGTGCCTGTGGCCCCAATATTGATAGCTGGTGGAGGGGAGGTCACACACCATCTGGGGCTTTTTAATGTGTCCTCCCACTTTTATTGTTTTATTTTATCTTTATATTCAATTTAATAAGTTCTATTTTATCACCTGAGATATTTAGCTTCATTTGATTTTGATTTTGATTATTGGCCCCTACCTCTCTGATTTCACTCCCTTCTAAACTATGAGTCTATATACTGGGGGGATCCCAGGTGGTTCTTTCCACCTTGTACCCTGAGATCCTGACATACGTAGGAACTTCTCCTAGCAGCTTTTCTGTGATTTTTTTTTAATCCAGCTAGTCACTCCCTCAATCTGTTTCTCTCTAAATTAGGTAGTTTTCTTTAAATTCTTCGCATTCACATTGTCTCTTCAGCACTATTTCCAGGTAATGAGAGGAAAGGCATAGGAGCCCAGCAAAAATATAAGCCATACCAGAATCTTCATTCTCTACCCTTGGCTGCCATATTGCACTTACCCTGTGTATAGTACTGTTGAGGCAGTCATGGTGGCAGAGTCTTTTCCTTTTTCCTGGAGCAGAGAGGAGAGATTGTGGGAAAGAGATACTGTGTTTTAGTTTTATCCTGCTGTCTTTGCCCTTAAGTTCCATCTAAACTTATTTTAGAATAAATGAGGTTTTCATGGAAGCACAATCTTATTAAGACAAATGAATGTTTGTAAATTTTGTCTTCTTCCAAAGGAACACTGAACTAAAAGCAACAAAAAGGTACATTCTGAATTTTAAATCTAAGTGTTTTGTCTTACAACGCTTTAGCAATTGGATGATGCTGGAGTTTCAAGGCTCCTGTATTGATGGCACTCCATTGCTATGGTTTTGCTGGCGGGTACTTTTTACTTATATGTTCTCACTACACTCGTCTCAGCCTACTCAAAAACACCCATCAAGCTGCTCTTACTAAAGTTGTGTTGTATTCACAGCCTGGTAAGCTGTCAGTGGTTTTAGTGTGAACTTCCATACATTTCTTTCAACCTTTACAGGAAGGACAAACCTCCCAGGGTGAGAGATAATTCTGTTTTTATGATCACTCCTGCTGAATTGTGCTGTGCTATGTGTGATCTGATTGGAATGGTGCAAGTCAGTAATATGCCACTATACCTCTAATGTGGAGTCACAGAACACAAAAGGACAAACAAAAAATTAATGTTATTTATAGAAGAAAAGACCCAGGGGCTGTACATTGTAGACCTAGCATATACGTAGAATTATAGCGATTCGGGGTAACATCAAGTAGCTAGTGGATTTCGTGTACTTAGTCAACTGGTTAGGAAGACAATGTATTTCAAAATGTAAAGTCAGAAGTGATGGCAGGAAAGGGGACAAGAATAAAAGGGAAAGGGGGAAAGAGGAGGGGACAGGGAGAGATAAGGAAGATCTGCATTTTCAAAGTTTATTTGCTTGAATGATCATAGCCTATTTGAGAGTGCAAATAAACTCATGCAAAATTCACATTCTGAAATCGTAAGTTGTTCTTACAAGTTATTTCTCTGGATTAAGCTCAATTTATCAAACATTGAATTTTTGATTTTAGAATTAGAGGAGACATTTTGGTAACATTGTTCTCTCTCAAGAATATTTCAAATTAAAGGTATTTCTTCATTTTGTCGGAATGGATTTTTATACATTAAATGGTTTGGATCTTTTTTTCATGTGGTAAACTTCCTGATAAAATTGTGTGTTTCAAGTATAATAATAGTAAATCTCCTATGTATCTAATAAAGCATGCAAAAGGTAGGAGTAAACAGAAGAGATTTTTAGTGGATTTTATGTAAAGTCAGAAAGTATATTTAGAATTAATCTTGATTTTTGTTCTGTGCTCATCTTCCAAATTCTGTCTGTCCCTAAATGTAAGAGTAGCTATCTATTTACAGACCATCTACTCAATTTAGCCAAGCTACTGTTATCAAGCAGATACGTTCTCAAGCAATCATTACATGAGAGTAGCCCCTGATTTCACTGACCAATCTGCTTCGATTAATATTTCAGAGCTAAGATTGTAGGCAAGTAATTCTATTTCCTTGGGAATATGTCCAGAGTGAAGAAAGGGAAATTTCCTTATCTCTCAGTAAAAATATACTTGAATCATTTACAAAGAATCACAAAAAGGTGATTTCCTAATAACAATGGGAAATATTTTATTATTTCCTGTTACAAACATTTACTGAACATCTTTTAGCCTCTAGGTACCACATTAGGAATCAATAAACTCATCCCTTGCATCGTCATTAAATCAGAATATTAGAATAAAAGGCAGAACTATCAGGGGCCGGCCCTGTGGTGCAGCAGTTAAGTGCGCGCACTCCGCTGCCCGGCCTGGGGTTTGCAGGTTCGGATCCCTGGCGCGCACGATGCACCGCTTGCCAAGCCATGCTGTGGCGACGTCCCATGTAGAATGGAGGACGATGGGCACGGATGTTAGCCCAGGGCCAATCTTCCTCAGCAAAAAGGAGGAGGATTGGCGTTGGATGTCAGCCCAGGGCTGATCATCCTCACTAAAAAAAAAAAGAAAGGCAGAACTATCATAGCTTCCATATCATTAAATCTATCTAGTTGGAAAATGTATTGGGACCAAAAATTCCATCCTAATGTACTTTTATCAATTGTTTTGTGTATCATTCGAATTATTCATGTACATTATTTATCTTTATTTTCTATTTGACTTTCATTATTTCTTCCCCCTCTTTGTGTATTTCTCTCTGTCAAATAAAAATGGGTAAACACCTGAATCTTGCAATGTCAGAGGTGGAAGGAACCCAAATGATCATCTGATCTAGCCTGTTTATTTTACAAATTGGTTGAGAGATGACACTAACTAGGGACAGGAGTAGGAAAGGCTGCATTGAGCCCTCAGGCACTCCAACAATAGATCAATCGAAGGAAGTGCTAGAAGATGAAACAGACAAGTAGCCAGTGAGAATGTGGGAAGATAGTCTATAGGTGGTCTAGATTTCATTTGTTAAATATGCAAGCTATGCGTGGTATGTTTCCTTAGTCTTGCAGGCTACCTTATAATGCTTATATGATTATGCCTGTAAGTCAATCATGAAACTATTGACATTTTGGGCTGAATGATTCTTTGTTGCAGGGGCTATCATATGTATTGTAGGATGTTTAGCAGCATCCAACCACTAATGCCAGCAGCAACCCCCAGTTGTTACAACCAAAAATGTTGCCAGAGATTGCCAAATATCCCCCGAGGTCAAAATCATCTCCATTGAGAATCACTGCTCTAACCAAATTTAAATAATCTGTAGACATATTTATTTCTATAGGCTAAAGAGATAGAACAACCTAGAAATAGGTGTCTAGTCTCATAGCAAAATTTATTAAATTATTTTAGAAATATTTTATGGCTTGTTAATACTATAATATCAATAAATGTGATGTGTATTTTTGTCTATACTTAGTATTTGCATTAGTAAACAGTTCTATAAGCTTATGCAGGATTTTTGGAACATAAGCAAAATTCAACTTTATTTTTGGCTGCCACTATTCGTTTAAAATTTATTTAGTCAGAGAATGTCTTTCCCAGTCACTAGAGAAGTTCCAGCAGGTCCATTTCCCCTCTGGGCATTCACTGGTAATAAAGTCCTCTGGTTTCTTTAAATCACAAACCCAGTCTCAACTCAGAAAACAGAGCTCTCATCTTTTGTAACAATCCTGATTTCTAACTTGATCTGGCACTAAATCTTCTCCTTTCCCACAGGTGGGGGCCTGCCTGGGGCACTAGGAGAAGGCAGGGCAGTATGAGCTTCTCTTTGGTTCTCTGACATCTATTTCTGCTTCTCCTGCAGCATTCTCTCACATCTGACCTCCTATGGGTCAGGCTCAAGGGTGCAAGAGATTGTGAGGAAAGAGTAGAGCCCCATGTGGCAGATGCCATTGTCCACTGGCATTGAGACCCTCTGGTGGGCAGATATTTACGGCTGACTTTCATTTCATAGGCACATTTATGAGTTCCTCCTGCCTGCAGTGTCCCTTTGACAAAATTATATGGCGTATATGTTGCATCCTTATTCCTCTGACTGTCGCTACTCCTCACCCCCTGGTCTTCCAATGTCTACTCCTCCCAAACTCTCCTTGTTGGAGTCCACAACCTCACCAGGACTTGCCCTGCCAGGTCTTCTTTAGTAGGAACCCAAAAGGCCACAGGTGGGCCCTCGTCTCCATGTGGCCCATATCTGGTACATGGGAGTACTCACATCCTCTACCCCAGGAAACTTTGGGAGTGCAGGCCCAGCCCCTACCCAGTCACCACTCTTTACTGCTGGAGGTGAATACAGTTACTAAACAGACACAGACACCAGTGTTCTGGGTCTTCTGAAAAAAGCTCCCCATTTCAATAAACTCTTACCAGGCTTGAGGCAGCACACCCAACCCAGCTCCCTGGAGAAGTGTAACAGCAATTCAGTCGCTCTTTAAAAAATTCACCATAAAATACTCTCTTAATTTTGAACCCTTGACTCTGTTTTGAATAGCAAAGAGGAGGAGAGTCACCAAGAATCAGGTAACTAGATCCTGGATATCCACTTTAAAGGTTTTTCCAGAGTAGCCTGTCTCACATTCAATCTGGTGCTTGATATTGGTAAATCTAGGTGCCTACCTCAAACTGTTATTATGACCTTCTGATCTGGCCATATAAAGTTTTTGTTTTCATCCTAACTATTAAACTAAAATATAGACCCTGTGCTCCATAAGAACAATGTATTAATATACTAATTCCCCATGATTTTCAAAAATCCATTAAAACCCTTCTGGACCTCTATGTAATCATCTATAAAATGATTGAGCCGCACCAGATGATGTTTAGGTTCATACAATACTGAAAATTCTGAGTCTCTATAAAGTATAATTCCCAGAACAAGCCTGAGAAAAATCTGCCTTTATTTCCCTTGGTTTTCATTAATCTATTTTTCTTACTAATTAGGAGAAGAATTATATTTTCTTAATATTAAGCCCAGTTAGGAATTTAAAGCATGGGTAGTAGTTTAATCAATCAGTATTCACTGAGTACCTACCATGGTCCAAGAACTGTGCTATTAGAGCATGTGAATGGTGTTGTACAGCTTAATTTACCTCTTTCAATCTGTTTCTCTATTTTTTAAAAAATCTATCAATTTTTAGAACATTCCCCAGTGTGTATTAGGATAAATTAACCTGCCCTTTACTGGTAGGAGACATCTCACATGAAAGTACAATGACCATATTGCCAAAAGGCTCTGTAAATCTGTAGAACATCCATAGAGTTGTGTTCTTTATTAACTAGATGTGTCACTGGAAGTTGCTAATTCTTTTTTTTAGTGTATCTTAGATTTATAACAGTTTTCTATGAACTTACAACAGTTATTCCCCCATTCAAACACTATCTCTAGGAAGTATTTTTCCAATTTCCTCAATTTTATTTTAATGCTCCATTGTATTTATTGCCATGGTACATAATAAAGAGAACCAAATAATGAAACTAATGGTTTGAACAGAGTTACTCAGTGTTCATTGAAAATGAATCCTATTTCCAATTCTGTCCCAAGAATGTGACTGATTCAGATATCTTCTCTTTCAAAACAGTTGTATACCAGTTAAATTCACCTCTATTTTCTTCAGATACAAAGCAGGCTAAAGAGAATATGACATGTTTCCATTTTATGACATTCTGAAAATTCTTGACTTGTCGTTCAGTTGTACTTTTGGGAGATTATAGAGAAAGATAGGCTTTCTTTGGGGGAGAAAAAGAAAAGTTTTTCATGCCTAAAATTTTAATTTAAACATACTGATCTACACAAAATTCCTTGTATCATGTATCTATGTCTACATATTTCATAAATAATAAAAACTAATAATAGCTAATATGTATTGAATGCTTAATATTTTATGTGTATTAACTTGTTTAATTATTATAATAACATTTTAAGCTAAATATTATTATGCTGAATTTTACTAATTCCACACTATGTTTAATCTTCAACTCATTCATTTTTTTCATTTTGGTGCCACGTTTACACAACCTAACCAGTATGTATGGCAAAGCAATCAGAACAGCATTAGGCTGTGAAACTGCAACCAATCTTATTTTCTCTGAGGAATTGCTTCCACAGATTCTGAGGGGTTCTGTATTTTGAAGGGAGTTGTGGAAGCCAGGAGGTATTGATCAGAAACTGTGTAAAAAGACAGGATACAGCCAGGGAATAGAACTATTGAAGCTTTGGTTGGCCCTGTGGGATGCTATACACAGAAGAAACTTAAATATATGCATAGAGAAGAAAAATTCATATTTGCTAGAGTTGCCTTATGTTTACATATTGACATTCTTTTTTGACCCCTGAGGAAATTATAGACACAAAGGATAAGTTGGCCTAAATAATCAAACGTACCAAGATATCTGTTAACTTTGTTGATAGTTTAGGCATTCACTGATTTCACAGGGACCTCCTTGACATTCCTGTAATGTAATCTGCTTATAAGGATTACTGCCAGTTTTTAATTGCCATTTGTTGTGTATTGGACAATGGCACTGACCTCATGACTATGTTGTCGCACTTGTCTACCAAGGCTGGTCTGTGGGCTGCGAGAGTAGATGAGAACCGTGTCAGGGAAGGCGTGTCCAGAGTTTAGTCTATTTATTTCCAGGAAAAGATAGGGGAAAGGGCTGGGATGTTGACTGAGGAAGACGAGGAAGGAAAAACAACTCTAGATTCACAACAATTTAGTTTTGGCACATGCGTCATCAGAGTGTTCTCTTGTCTCACAACCTGTTTCCCCCTTCCTCTTTTCAGTATTTTTTAATTGATCACTTTTTTTGGTTTTCACCTTGATATCTCACTTCTTCTTCTCTTGCTTCTTCCTTCTCCTCTTCTTCCTTCTCCATGCCTCTCCCTCCTCCTCTCTTCCCCCCCTCCTCCTCTCCCCCTCCTCCTCTTCATTCTTCTTTAAGCTCCTTCCTTTCCCCTGCTTCCAGTTATCTAATAAAAAAGTAGTATAATTTGTTCTTTGAACACTTTCTCTTCCTCATCCACTAATTTATTTTTAAACTTTGCCTCTGCAGTAGATGGGATTCCTTCTATTTAAGAGCCAGTCAGCCTTAAGTGGAGCATGGAGAATAGCGGCTCTACTCTGGACAAGAGCTGGAACAAAATTTCTGCCAAGGCAGGTTGTCAGATTAACTTGGTTGCTGAATTAGTAGTAGCTCAGGGACACCTTTTCTCTGAACAGAGACTTGATTTTCCTCCAGGAATTTGGGTAGGGAGCTCTTTCCTACCACTCTATGGAAACAATTTGTTCAGATAAGTGAAAGATATACAAATATACTCCTTAATTTATTGGTTGTGAATAAATAAACAAAGGCTCTCTCCAGTGGAGACTTGCATTGCTCTTTTGTATGCATTTTGATGCTTGTGGCAGAGGCGTTCATTCTCTATCCTGGCCACAGTGGTGACAGAGATCAGAACTTAAATCTACGTTGTTGGAAAAATAGACCACATGTGTGAGAAACAAGTTACAGAACACTTTGCAAAGCAACATGTCAACAAGTCGAAATCAATTTGGCACAGTACAATTGAATACAGAACTGCTCCTTACCTACATTATTTACTACTAAATGGCTCCTTTGAATCAGAAGCATAGTAAGGGCTGCAATAGTTGCATTAGTTAGGCTTAATGTTTGTCCACTGAAGGGAAGATAGCTGAATTTGGCATCAGAAGTGTCACATCTAAATCCTGTTTAGCTATAAAAACCTTGGTGAGTTACTTAAATTTCAACTTGATAATCTGTGAAATAAAAGTAATAACAGTAGTACTGATAAATAAAGTAATATAAATCTTGTGATATTTGCTAATGTATTTCGAGGAATGTGTAAATAATTTTAAAATGTTGACTTAAGGAGTGATAAGTAAATGCAGATCAACTAAGGCCAATACCAAGCTTTCATTCTTTTTCACATATTTGATATGCATTTGTTATATTTTAATTTTAATGGCTTTTTAAACATAACATTGTGAAATGTGATTTATATATTTACCCAACTTTATGCCATATAGCCAAGTTTACCTGAATGTAGGCAAGTATTTGCTTTATTCTGTAAAGTAAATAAGTTACAGCCATTGAGAATTAACTTTTTATAATAAAGAATCCTATGGTGAAGCTTTTTATAAATTAAAGAAGCCTACTGTTTCTCTCGTATTTTATTTTTTTTTTACTTTTATGGATCAACTTTTCTCCAAGTCATTGCAGAGCTAATATTGCAACACCTACAAACAGCTTCCCAACAATACAAAAAGTAACTACCAATTTGCCACAGCATAGGCTCTCATTTTAAAGAAATTGGTTAAGTAATTTTAAATAGCATTAAAAAAATTGCCATGTATCATAACTCTCCAAAATCTCTGTTCCATTGGCTTCAAACCTTTCCAGAGAACATTCAGACAGAGAGATAATGAATAAAACTGGAAGCATACAAGAAAAAAATCTATTTGAAATCATTATTAAAGATTGGGGGAGGGCACTGACTACAAATCTTCAGATAATCATATTTAAATGTAGCTAGAAAGATCATTGCGAATTGTGTGAAGGTGGCTCCCATTGATGTACTAGGGACAATAGTATACTGTAGTGGGAAATAACAATTTGATCTAGTTTTTTTTCTTAAACATCTCAACTTAAAATAGTACCGTATGTTGCACGCACAATTTATATACCCAGTGTCTTTCTTGATAATACAGTACTTGGGGAAACCGGCGTGGATTTTTCTTTTTAGAGAAAACAGAGCACATAGAGTTGTGGTTAATAGGAATGGAGGTGTACCAAGGCATTTATAATCAGAGATACTGTTTGTATCCTGCACTGCGTGGAAAGTATTTTGTAGCATTTCTTCTCAACAGTAAACTTTCCTTAGCGCTCTAGTTTGAAAGCCATAAAAAGGGCTTGTAATGGAGGAACTATGGGGATGTCTTTTGTAACTAAGACTCGCATGTTTATAATAATGTGTACTTTTAAATGCTGCCAGGTGTTGAAACTATTATGCACTATAGACTAATTTTTAGTATGTTTTAGAAAAAAATGGTGACATAAATCTCTTTTTAAAGAGTTTAATGAAATCAGTAGTAATGGCCAGAGAAAAGTCAATCTGCTTAAAGACTTATTGTGCTAATTCTGAAAAGAGGGTTATGTTTTCCATGAAATTAGTATTATCACGTTTGAAAGTATAGGTTGTCCAAGACTACATGATGTCCATTTTTTGAATGTTTTAAGGTGGTTTGCAAATGTAGGATAAAGTCCTTGGTGCAGTACAACATTCTGGAAAAATTGTAACGCACGATAAACAGGGAACATTTTAATCTAGAATGTCTCACTTCCGTTTTTATTGTAACCCCCTACGCACTCCACAAGATCAATTTTTTGTTCTGGCATTTAAGTTAGTTGCGAGGAAATTACAGGACTGAAATAAACTTTAAATTGCTGTTATTGTATCTGCTTTATTGTAACAAGTTAACAGAACAGGGTCATTTGCTGCCTGCCTTTGAGGTCCCCTATCCAGATGGGTCTTTTGCACAGTCGCTGAGATTCATTCCAAAGGGTCAGACGCCGAGCACTCAGAACAACTGCCTGAACCAGGTGTTAAAAATGGAGGCTGCGTGTGTAGTTGAGCTCTTGAAGGTGACTGCTATTTCTGTCGGCTGCTGTGATCGACTGTACTGCTTGTTTAAGCTGTTCTTTCCCAGAAGGCTCTTTGAGGATTACTTTGTGGTCTTTATTGACACCTTTAAACTTTCAATAGCCACTATACTTACACTTTTTTTTTATCCTGTCATAACATTTTCCATCAGAATTATATTGATTTCTTTTTGTGAAAAAATATAATAATCCTCATAGTGACTGAATTTTTCTATTTCTGCCTGAAAAAAACAAAAAAGCTATTAAAACACTTGCGCATCTCCCTCAAATTGATACTATGCATTTAAAATACTTTTGTTATAATAAATACCACACGGACATATGTACCTAGTAAAGGGTTTCCATTTTTACGACACTTGCTTCTCAAGAACAGACATATTCTTTAAAGGAAAAAAAAAAAGTTTTCCAGCTCTGAATTGATTGACATTTGTTTACTTAACTCTCTCCTTTTGAAAGCCTGCACACCTATTTCAACCTTGAACAGCTTCCAACTGTGGTATACTGGAACATTTTTTCATTTATAAGTTCAGTGTTGCCAACCCAAACAAAGTATAATCAGCGATGATCCGAGCAGACCAAGCTGTCTAGCACCATACAATGTATCTGCATACTAATTTCCAAATTCCCTCACATTTCCAGAGAACTAATGGGATCATTTTCATTCTGTTACAGCAACTCAACAGTTACTGAATCACCATCTGTGTTTTCGTTAACCTGAATCAGATATGAATTCTGTTATTGCAAGGTAGAGCAGCTTGTTTAATGATTCTTAATCTTTTCTTTAATTAAATCATGCAGCCAACCTGAAAAATCTATCTTAATGCAAATTAGGAGCTTTTTTGGCATTCGCTTACAGTAATGCACTAATAAGGTTAATTTATGAAGGTTCTCTTCCAGTCTGTACAGATGATATTTGTTCACTGCATATTTTTAGCATATTGTCCCTTTTTGTAATATTTTAAGTAATAAAAACATGGTTATTTTTCACTTACACAAATGAGAGATACTGTAAGCAGCACTCTCTGTTAACCAAAACTAAGTATGAAAAATGTAAAGAATTCTAGGTAAGAAGAGAATTCATTTTGTTGAATTTCAAATGCCACTCTCAGGATATAACTGTCTCTCTCTAACAGTTTTCTGTTTCTTAGATATATGAGAAGACAGAGAGCTGAATAATTAGATGAGGAGTTCCCTTAAACTTTTTTTTTATCCTTTTGGACATAAGTTAGGATTATTTTATGATATTTTCTTTACTTTTTATATCACTATGAAAACTTAGTTACATAATTATTATGAACTGCATTTTGATAATTTCAAAATAGCTTGTTGCCTAAATTCTCTTTTCAGTTAGGTATTATAATTAATATTTCTTATAGTGCTAAATGCAGTATAAACACACAATCATGAAGCTGGAATAGATTATAAGAAATAGCACAGGATAAAAAGAAAAGCAACTTGTTAGAATAGCAGGATTAGTTAATGAATGAAAGAATAATACTAACCTTGTCATTCTAGTATATGCCATTGGGGCTTTTCTTCATGACCCTGGCTCTGATCATATTACGTGGCAAAACATGTCACGCCATGATCAAGACTTATAGTTAGCTGCTGTATTTACTAAGTCTCTTCTAAATCTAGATTTAGCATTTGACTAAGTAACACCAAAGACAGTTAATTAAGGTAGAATAAAAATCATTTGCATAAGTTTGTTATTGTAAGCATATGATTTTTGAGAGCCACATACATACAAAGCATGTTACACATACACACATGTAAAGATGTGAATATAAACAAGACATAATATCTGCCCTCAAAAACTTTAAAATTTATTGGAAGGATTATTAACTTTGTACTTATAAGGTTTTCTAATGTGATTCCAAATGAAGTGTCAGTATTTCTTGAAGCATTTGTATCTCCCTTGCATAGTCTGGCCAATTTGCATGATTGCTTTCTAGTTAGATGATCATTCACTAACAATGGACTAAACTTTTAATAAGATTATCAGTAACTTCTGTCCCACATTACACTTTGAAATGTCCTGTAGTAGAATGCTTTTAACTGATGAAATAAAAACTGTATAACATTTTTGTTTTGACCTCATCATCTATTCCCATGACATTTAGACTCAAACTCTAAATGGTTGTCTGATTGTATACATTTTAATATCACAACTTGTTTCTTTAGAACATAACTAGGTGTAGACTATTCTAAAACAAAATTTCCCTATTTGGTACTTACATTGAAAATTAAAGATTTTTCCCCCAGCATTTTGGGAGATTTCATCATGGAATTCTGAAGTATGATATGTCATCCGTCCCCCAAAGCACTGAGAAATAGTGTAAGTAAAAGATGAGTGCTGTGGCCTTAAAAACGTAATAAATTGTGGAATACATTGCTTTGGTTATGACCAGACCCCTCAGCTTACCTCCTTTATCTATAGTACAAATACATGCAAATCTTGACCTGTGGTTTTATATCTCCTAGACTTTGAAAAGATAAAAACAAGCCGATTAATGAGGTAACAAATGTATTATTGCCTTTAAATTCCAAAGTCTAGTATGGCTGTTGACTATATTTATTATACCTGTGGGTAAAATTCAGTCCAGAGGGAACTGAGCCCAATAGAAAGCATCAGTCATTTGGAGAATAATTATATAGCTTAATTATAATTAGAATCAAAGCAAGACACTAGTGTTCAATTGCCACCAGCAAATGGGATAAAGCATTTCAAATACTTTGGGTCAGAGATTAGAAGATATATGGGCATTAAAGTAGAGATGTTCTTTGGCATGAGTGTTATCCTTGTATGCGAAACCAAATGACACAGAGATAGTTTTATCTAGCAAATTGGTAAGTTACATTGCCTTTTTATTTCTTTGAGGCAGAATCTATAAAATACTGAATTATTAGCTTACAGCAAAGCTGCTATTTTAAGAATTTTAAACTAATATTGACTGCTGTCAGATCACTTTCTAGATTTATTGACTTAAGAAGTAGATATAAACTGAGGTGAAGGCAAGGTCAGGTCAATATTTATCTTGTGAATCAATAGATTTTGATACTAACAAAAAATGAAGCTCAGTAAATGTACATGGTTGATAGGAAGAGGAAAAATCTGATCAAAAGTTTGTAATTCTGAAATTTCCTAAGCAAACTTGACTTGCCAGTTTCAGACATTATGGAATATTATATACCCTAAGGGTATACAGGAAAAAATAATTCTGACTAGTAGTCCTGAGAACCTAAGCTATGTAAGAGACATGTGCAATGTTCCTGTCTCCATAAGACAAATGTTTTTCAATCATATTGTGTTATTAGTTATTAAAACTTTTTCTTCATTCTAGCTTTTATTTATCTGCCTCAGAAGAGAAAGAAACAAATGAGAGAATGTTTGATGCTGAAGTAGAATTTTGTTCAGTTTTCAACCCCATGTTACTTGAAATGTGGTTCCTAAGAATGAACTATAATTGCTTGGTTTACTTGTATCTTATTCATCTTTGTAGCTCCCTTGTGCTCAAAGACATTTGTCTGTCTTACTCTGTTCAGACTGCTATAACAAAACAGCACAGACTGGGTAGCTTGTAAAGAACAGAAACTTATTTCTTACAGTTCTGGAGGCTAGAAGTCTGATATCAGCATGCCAGCATGGTTGGGTGAGGGGTCTCTTCCAGGTCTCAGACTTCTCATTGTATCCTCACATGGCAGAAGTAGGCAAGAGAGCTTTTTGATAAGGACATTAATCTCATTCATGAGGGCTCTGCCCTTAAGACCTAACCACCACCCAAAGCTCTATTTACTAATATCATCACATTGGGCATTAAGATTTCAACATATGAATTTTGGGAGGACATAAATATTCATACTGTTGCACTGGCATACCGTAAGACAAAAATCTTTAATCAGTGAACAGACTTCTTTTTCCAGAGTTGCTGACTTCAGATTCTTGAGACTCCTCATTCCCTCAAATCAGTTCCAGGTAATAGGAAGTTCGTCCAACATCTCTTGAAGGCCACCTATGGGTAGGAAAATATATAAGAAAAATCCACAAAACATATGGTCTCTGCCCTCCAGGTTCTTGCCTCATATAATGTGGGATGACAGAGCATACGAGACACTGAAGAATGTTTAGAAGGCGATGTGTAGTTAAAGAGAAATTGTCATACTGCAAAATGTGCGCATGAGGCCCAGAGATGTGAAGTATGGTTACTTCAGGGGAGACTTTGGGGTCCTAAATAAAATGGGTTATTTAATAGGGAATAGATCTGTATTCCAGTCTGTATCAAATGAACAAACAAAATCCAAGCATGCAGAGAAGAAATGAACAAGTTCATGAAATAAATATTTTGGCTAGAAAATTATCACAGAAAAATAGTTGCAGACAAATCTACAAGATCTTATTTAAAAAGTCTAAGCTGGAATATGACATTCAATATTACAGGATGTCACATTTTTTCCTAGCCAATAGAAAACTTCTCTTTGTATCAAATTTTATATCATATTAACTAACCTCTTCTTTTTACACAAACCACCTTCTACCTTGTGTATTAAATGCCACCTCTCCAAGCTTTTTGAGGGCAGAGTATGATTTATGTAATCATTATATCACCTTCAGTGCCAAGTAAAGTAGTTTGCACATAGTTCGTTCTTATTCAACAAATATTGTTGGTTGAATAAAACTTCATAAAAATTTCATTTTTTATACTATATCACTACTGTCTTCAACTGGTATTGGTTATTAATGGATTTCCTGACACAATGTTCCATTACTTAGATGTCTATGAAAAAAAGATACTGCTGCATTTCTTAGAGTAAAAGTTGAGTTAATTATCTTGTGTGTTCCCATAGCATTTTGCATATGACTCCATTATAATGTGCATCACAATTTAAAAAAATGTTTATCTGTCTACCTACTATACTAGATTATGTTCTTCTCAAGAGAATGAATATTTTATTTTCTTGGCGTCTGTAGGGCCTAACATATTACCTTCCATATAGTGGGGACTCAATTGTTGGTTGACAGGAAACTTGTGATAAATGAGTTATTATAATGAAACAAATTCTATTAAATAAGGAGGGAAAACTTTTAGGATTGCTTCTCTTTGCTGTGAAGACACCTACTTAATTCGTGAAAAGTAGGAGGAAAAGATAGAAGACTGTAAATTCCTCTGTTTTTAATATGTTCTCTTTTATTTTGTTCCTATTGACAGATTTATCAGGGTCTTTTGCACATCGCTGATTTACTTTCAAGTATGTAAACAAATTCTTATAGCTTTACAGGCTCAGCGAAAAACTCCACATTTTAGTGTGAATGCTAGGAACTTTGAGGTACATGCTTATTTGAATAATACAAACACAAACTAATGGGGTTTGAATGCATAAAAAAAAAAAGGAAGAATGCAGCAAACTAAACCCTGGTAAGAGTTACTAGGGGGAAGGGAGGACCAGGAAGAAGACAACCATTTCAAGGTACAGAAGTTTATTGTTAACCTAACAACCAGTGGTAGTCCACAACCTCAAAATGCTTGTTTAAACTTGGGAGTTACTCTTCACTGAGAGACAAGGGTTACGTGTTTCTCAAAGTGTCGTCTATGGGTAGGGTGACCATACTATCTGTCATCCAAACCTAAACACTCAAGAGTTAAGGGGGCACTCTTAATATGTTTACTGTTAGTATTTAGGGTAATGCTGGGATGATCTAGTCAATCCAGAATGATTGTTACCCTGAGTAGACCACTGGTATTGGAATTATCTGGGGTCTTTATTTTAAAATGTGAATTCTGGGCTCTACTGTAGTCCACTGCACCAGACAGAATCTCTAAAACTGGGCTGGGACTCTGCGTTTTAGCAAGTACCCCAGATGGTACCAATGTACATTCATGTCGGGGAAGTTGGAGTTGAAGCAATAAGTCAAAAAAGAGTGAACTAGAGTGAAGTGGTAAGTTATAAAACTTCACACTTGCCCAGGACAGTTTTACTCCTTATCACACCTGAACATGGTGGATTCATGATTCAATAAGATTTGCAAGATTTATGATACAAAATTTTAGAGTGGGGCCTTGAACCTACGTTTTTTTACATAAGTTACAAATATGATCCATAAAACCAGGCTGAGGAAAGCCGAGAGCTCGAGCCTTCATATAAGCTGCAATGCTTCTGCCCTACACCATAAACACCTGGCAGTGACTTGCCCAAGAGAAAATATAGGAATGAAAAAGGTGGGATTTAAATAAACTGCTTTACTCTCACTCCCACTCCCACTCCCAATCTTAGAAGCCCCAAACAAGAACTATAAATTAAAAAGAGACGGGGGCGGGGGGTGGGGTGTTCCCGTGGCTTAGTGGTTAAGTGCACACGCTCTGCTATTGGTGGCCCGGATTCGGATCCAGGCGCACACTGATGCACTGCTTCTCCGGCCATGCTGAGGCCGCGTCCCACATACAGCAACTAGAAGGATGTGCAACTATGACATACAACTATCTACTGGGGCTTTGGGGAGAAAAAGGGAAAAAAAGGAGGAGGATTGGCAATAGATGTTAGCTTAGGGCTCAGCAAAAAGAGAAGGATTGGCATGGATATTAGCTCAGGGCTGATCTTCCTCAAAGAAAAAAGAAAAGAGAGAGACAGGGGGCCCGCCTGGTGGTGCTGCGGTTAAGTGTGTGCGCTCTGCTTTGGTGGCCCAGGGTTCTCAGGTTCGGATCCCTGGTGCAGACCAATGCACCACTTGTCAAGCCATGCTGTGGTAGTGTCCCATATAAAGTAGAGGAAGATGGGCACGGATGTTAGCCCAGGGCGAATCTTCCTTAGCAAAAAGAGGAGGATTGGCAACAGATGTTTGCTCAGGGCTAATCTTCCTCACACACACACACAAAAAGGCAAAGCTCCTATCCTTAGAAAAATAAGAAAAAATATAAAGACTGTTAAAAAGCAGATATTTTAAGATTACATTTTTTTAACTGAAAATAAGTACTTAATTTTAAGATCACATTATTTTAACTTAAAATACGTTCAAATAGATTCAAGGAAAATAGATCATTCTCAGAAAAATTTTTCAGAGCCTCTGACTATCACACCCATCTTTCACTACAGTGAATTCTAGCCTGTAAAAGGCAGTGTACAACGTCAACCAGAACCAAAGAAGAAATCATTTATATTCAACTTTTCCAAAACATGACTCTTTATTGTGTTTTTTCTGAAGAATGCTTATCTGCCAAGAAATGAGCAAGGGTAGGAACAACCAACTATAACAAGAAGAAAGTTGTTTTCTTAGCATCAATTGTGATATATGCAGATTTCTATATTTAAAATGAAAACATTAAAATTGTAGCTTAAATGTTTAAATATTATTTGATCTAAAATAAAAGAAAGAAATCGACCAATTGTAGTTTCTCAAAACCAAAAGGACTATTTTTCAGCTAGAACAAAAAAGGCACCATTTGTTTGATATCATTTTGATGAATTATTAATTTTATCACAGCTAAGATGACAGCTAATATTAGAACATTGAATTATTAATTTTCAAATGTGCAATAAAAAAGCAGAATAAACATAAACTGAGATGTGTTTTACGTATGGGTTGCATTGCTTACATATTCTATTTAAGAAAAATATCAAAGGAAACAGAAGGAATTAAAAATCTTGTCAACACTTCTGATGAATTCTTTTACTCAGTACTTTCTATGCCACTTTAAAATATAGAGCACAAATAACATTATGTATTATCTGATAATAAATGTGATTATTGAACGCTAAAGATATACATTATCCATATCACAAATCATCTGTGTAGTTCCAAGCAGGATAGTTAAATTACAAAGTGATAATAGGAATGAGAAACATCTGTGGTCTTAAAGGATTCACCTCTAATCCTTCCAGGATTATTTTATTGAGAGATGAAAATTATTTCTTTAGAATAGCTTCAAGTAATTTTTTTTAGTCATATTTTTGTCATGACAATTGTTCCTGTTACTTCTTGGACTAAAACTCAAAGAGGTCTCAGTTTTCCTGAAATGTACAGTGTTGTGGTAGTTTCGGTCCAAAAACAAGGACAGACTCTATAGAGCTCTGTCGCACTAGTGGCCAATGGTGAGTGTCCTGTCAAATATCTCCTCATAAACATCCCCTGGACTCTTGAGCCTTCAAAGCCTTAACGCAATTCCTGACTGAGACAAAGTTTCCATAGTGCTGGTGTCATCAGCTCTCAAGCAGTGTGGAACAGAACCACTGCTCAGCAAAGGGAGAGTTAGAAGACATGGAGAAGTGGCTGTAAGTCAGACAGACTGACGGACATTTTTAGGGAGAAATTTCTTGTCAGAAGAAAGAAACCAGTTCATCCCAGAGTACACAAGGATTTAATCCAGGTAAAAGATGAATTTACACCCATTAAAATAATAAAATGTTTTTTGTTTTCTTTACAACGTCATTTACTATTTAGGCACATAGATCAGGGAGTACGAAAAAGAAGAGAGAGTTTCACAGTAGACAGACGTTTTTCTTTTCACTGAAGTAGGGTCCTAAGTAGAAAATGATGTGACTTATAGCTCATCTAATTTAGATAAGAATGATTTTAGCCAGAAATGATTTTGTGAGAATAATATTCAAAACAATAATGTTTAATCACTATTTTTTCACTCCACCATTCCCACGTATGCCCCCATGTAGGGTTCTGTGTCAGCTGCTAGCAGATTATTTTATTAATAAATTGTATTATTGTTTCTAATAATTAAAATGCATGCTTTACGTTCTCTAATACATCAAGGGACAAATTTACTAACAATCCAATTCACACATGAAACAAAAAGAACATAGTGTCTATGTTCTAGGCCCTCTCACTCTCGTCAACTCTATGTTCTAGGCCCTCTCACTCTTGTCAACTCGTAAAATAGATGTATCTATTTTTAAAAGATTAAATAACTTGCCCATATTGCATAACTGGTAAGATGCTGAGGTAGAATTCACTTGTGTATCTGTTTGAATTTAAATCTCTTTTTCAGATAATACATCTCCCTCTTGAAAATTTACAATGTTTGTTAAACTATTAAAATGTCTGAGAACTCTTAAATAATATTGTGTATGTTAACTCAGCATTTGTTTCACATATCAACTGAATCCTCACAACAGCCCTGGAGCTCTGTACTATTATTACCTCACGTTTACTTGAAAGGAGGCTGAGACAGGAGAGCTTTAAATAAATTGCTGGTAACTAATAGGGCTGGATTTTGAACTCAGGATGTCTGACTCTCTCAACTGTGGTGTTGTATTATGCTCATGTGATAGATTATATTGATAGGCATATATAACACAATATACTAAATAATAACATATAACAATAATTACAATAATAACATATAATAGTAATATAATTACTGAAAATATTGAAAATTAGAGACAAAAGAGACTAGACTAACAGGATCTGTGGCTTCTGGCTTCATCAGAAAGAAGAGATTTCAATTGCTTTCCTTAAACAGAAATGAGAATTGAGTCAACTCCCTTCTAGAATGTGGTGGGTTCTCTACTTTTCTCCCTCTTCATTTTCATTAATTGGTCTTCAGCCTCTCCACCTGGCCACTGGCAGGAGTTAACAAGGAGCCCCAGTACACAGTGTTCTAGAAAGACCTGCAACCCTTCATAACTCTCACCCCTAATAGGCTTACCACTACTTTATGCTTTGAGACCATTGGGACTAATCTGCTTGTGCTCTTTATTCATGTTTATGTCAGTTACCATAATAAACCCAGGTCCTGATTCTCTGTAGTGTATTCCACATATGTCTGCATATCTGCCCCCTTCGCTATCCTTCCTGATTCCTAAAGTCCTTCCACTGGGCGCTCTTTGACTCATGGCCAGTCTTCCATAACCCTTCTTATAGATCTATCCTCATCCTCTTTGAATGTTCCTTTCCCTTCATGTTATAAAGGAATTCCAGCTCTCTCCTGAGGGCATGCTCCTCTTCAGCCCTCTCAAGTTGTACCTAATTTCTCTCCCATACTCCTTCTATTGCTGGACATGAAGGTATGGCATATATTTTCCTCGCTCTACTACTAGACTATTTTCCCTGCCTCCTCCCAGAAAACACCCATCATTGAGTCTCAGTTCATCTGACTATCCCACTCAGTACTCCTCTAAGTTGCAGTCCTTTACAGATGTCCTGGGTCCCTCTCCCTCATTGCTTAAATGTTTAATTTGTAAGCTTGCATCATTTTCTTCAACAATACTCCTAACATAATTCCTGAGGATTTCAATATCCACATAGTCATAGATGATCCTTCTGATACCCTGGCCTCTCCATTCCTTGGCCTCCTCCCTTCCAGTGGTTTTGGCCTCTGCCTTTCTGCAGTCACCCACTCTCAAGGCCACATGCTAGACCTTGTCATTACTAATAACTCCTTCCATAATACCAATTTAAAGCCTCTCACTTTTTCAGCACCATGTCCTAGCTTTACAGCAAGTTTCTCAATTCCAACACTTCTTCAAACACATTCAAACATCCCACCATGTTTTCACTTTTCTTTACTACTCTGAGTCCTCACTTATTATCTTATCCAGCTTAATTGCATAGTCCATTATCATAATCGCTCCCTTATACAGACCCTCACTTCTCTTACCCTTTTCTCTCCTCATGGCACTTAATTGGCAAAGCCTCAACCTTAGCTAAACTCAAGTGAGCCATTAATGTTGTCAGAGAATGACACTAGTATTTTCCCCCTAATGCTTTCATTCTCTCACATTCCTAAATGACTATGTATGACCTTCTCCTTTTTGCTCAACTTCTAACAACTCATCCTCCATCATCACTTACGTGTAACGATCTCGCTTCCTATTTCAGTGTGAAAACTGAAGCAATAGAAGAGAACTTCCGGGGACTCCCTCTGCCATGTTTATTCATCCATCCACCACCATCTAACTCAAACTTTCCTCTTCTTTCTATGAATGAACTTTCTGTCTTCCTTTGCTTGTGCATTAGATCTCATATTGTCTGGTATAATGAAAGTTCTCACTCTAGCAATTCTCTCCTCGCTCTTTTCAATCATGAACTTTTCCTCTCCATTCTGCAAAGTTTCTAACAACACACAAACATGTACTTATTTGCCTCATACTTTACATAAAAACAAATGCTTCTTTTTATTTTGCCTTCCAACTACTAGTTCCTTTCTTTATTTTTCTTTATAGGAAAACTCATCAAAAGAGTTGTCTATATTCAGTCTTTCTAGTGTTTCTCCTTTTCTTTTGAACCCACTCCAATCAGGCTTTTACACCTGCCATTATTCCAGAACTGGACATCAATGATCTTCACATAGCTAAACCTGGCAATTAGTTACTAGACCTCATTTTGTTGAGCCTATAGTGACAATAGACGTGATTGATTATGATATTTTCCTTGAAAACTTTATTCACTTGACTTCCAGAACATCACATCTCCTAGTTTTCCTCCTACCTTAATAGTTGTTTCTCTTCTGTTTACTATGGTGATTCTTCATCTTCTCCTAGACTTCTTTTTGAACCTTTGTTTGTCTCCATCCATACTTTCCAGTGACTTTCTCAAGACTTATGGCTTCTAATTCTATGAATAGGCTATATATCACCAAATGTTTATGTCTATCCAAGACCTGTCCCATGTTTTACAGACTCGTAAGTCCAATTACACAGTGGTTATCTGTGCTTAAATATCTAATAGGCAAATCAAATTTAACATGCCAAAATAGTATTCATCATCGTCTCCCAGAAGCCTTCTTCTATACTTTTGTTCATCCCTATTAAGGGCATTTAGTGTCTCGTATTGCCTAGGCCAAAAATCTTGAAGTCAATTTTGATTCTTCCCCTTTTTTTCTCACTCCATATCTAATCCATTAACATATCCTATTAGTGCTATATTTAAAATATATCCAGATTACAGCCATTGCCATTCTTAAGTTTCTAGTCTGATCCCTACCTGTTCTCACATATATTATTGCAATAGCCTCCAAAATGGTTTTCCTGCCTTTGTTCTTGTTTTCTATGGTAGAAATGGCTAGGTTTCTGTGTATGTTTTACTTGAAGGTGGATGTCCAATCAAGGACTAAATTTCCCAGCCCCCTAGCATATAGGTGGAGCCATGTAGATAATTCTAGCCAATGGAAGACAACTGGTTGGGTCACATTTCTGGGCTGAGGTTGTTAACAATGCAGTACTTATTTCTCATGCTCTCTTACCCTTCCCCAGAAACCATGGAGACCTGTTGTGGAAGATCATTGCATCACAAGATGGAAAGAGTATGGATCCATGTGTCACTAATTAGAAAAGAGTGAGCCAAGAGAGCTACCCACTCAGAACATCAACATTGGATTTTGTATGAACAATAAATATTTTATTAAGCCTCTGAGATCTGGGGGTTGTTTGTTACAACATTTATACTATCTAACTGACACATTTCCCTAGAGCCTATTCTTCACCAAGCTGTCAGAGTGATCTCATTAAACATAGGTCAAATGACATCATTCTTTGCTCGCTCACTTTACTCCAGTCACACAGGCCTCCTAGCTGTTCTTGGAGTGCACTAACCACTATTCCACTACATGCCTTTCGACATGCTCTTTCCTGTGCCTAGAGTGTTCTGCCCCTAATTCTTGTATGCTTGCTCCCTCTTCTCTTGTCACCCTCTTAGTGACGCTTTCCTTGACCAACTTATTTAAAATAAAATCTGACTTTGACTTCGATATCTTATATTGCCCTTCTTGTTTGAATTTTTTCCAGAGGACTTATTACTATCTCACACTCAATATATTATTTGTTTCATGTTTTGTCTGTTCGAATCATAGCACCTAGAAAAGTGTCTAGAACATTGTAGGAACCCAGTAAATGTTTGTTAAGTGAAAGAATTGATTCAACAAATTCATTATATTTTCATCTATTCAAGCATTCGACATTTATTGAGTTCAATACATGTGGAGTTCTCTGGCCTAAAAAACCCTAACCCACTCACATATACAAACCCCATCCTTTGTTTCTCCTCACCTTTTAGGTGTCAATTTAGATATCACTTCCTAAAGTCATAACCCCAATTTTCCTCCTTTGATGCCTCTCTTCCATTATCTAACATGCTCTGCTCATCTGTTATCACAGATGTTTTCATATATTATACAATGGCCTATCTATTTGTATTCCCAACTATATTTACTTTCCATAAGCGTGGGGATCATGATGTTGTTGCTCAGTTTTGCCTCTCTACCATCTATCACAGTTTATGGTTCATAAAGGAATAACTCATTAAACTTTCTTGAGTTCACAGATTTATTTATTTATTTTTTTGCTGAGGAAGATTTGCCCTGAGCTAACATCTGTTGCCAATCTTCTTTTTTTTTCTTTTTTGCTTGAGGAAGATTAGCCCTGAGCTAACATCTGTGCCTGTCTTCCTCTATTTTGTATGTGGTTCGCTGCTGCAGCATGGCTGTCAAGTGGTGTAGGTCCACACCTGGGATGCAAACCTGTGAACCTGTGCCACCGAAGCAGAGGGTGCTGAACTTAACCTCTACACCACCGGGTCGGCCCCTTGAGTTCACGGATTTAAAGTAACACTATTGCTTTGGATTTGGAAATTTAGAGATTTCTGGTAATTATATGGATGAAGGTTTTATGGTATGAGTAGTAGAAGGAAGAAGCCAGAAGATTGAAGGGTAAATTTTTAGAGAAGAGTGGAAGTTGTTCCCTTTAAGTTAATATGGCCTGAGGCATGAATCAAGGATGAATTTCTAGTACTAAGTGTTTATAGTGAGGCAAGGAGGGTGTGGGCCAAGAGCTTGGGGAGAGATGATATTCTCATTTTCTGTCTGAATACTCAAAAGAACCCTAAATACACGTGTCTATAGTTCTTAAAGACAAGTTGAACCTATACCAAGCCCCTGGAAACTATTATCCTGGTACTTCTTACTTTGAAAACTGAGTTGGCTATCCATAGATTGGTTCATGTAGCTGTTCAAAATATTTTTCAGCTAATATTCACTCCCTCCTTATCCTCACCCCCCTCTTAGTTCCATGGGTAGACAGAATGTACTTCCCTACTCCTTAACTCGTTTTGACAAATTGGATATTAGAGGACGACATGGCGTGGTCCTCGAAATAAGTTTGCATCGTCAGGCTTGTGTTCTCACTCTCCTCCATTTCAGTATGAAAAAACATGCCTCAAATATGTATTACTGTAGGTCCAAAGAAGATGAGAGACATGTGGAGTAGATCTGAACCCAACTCACATATTGGAGCCAAGTCCAAATGAGCCTAGCCAAGATCAGCCCACCTTTAGAGACATGCAGATTATGACTGAGCAATGTCACTGACTGGGGTGGTTTTAATACACAATCATTGTGAAAAGAGCTGATAGAGAAACTGTACTTATCACTTCTTTCCTTCTCAAAAATTTTGAAAAGAATTGGGACCAGGCCAGGGAATAAGTTTTACTTCTATATTCCTAATGAAAATACTAGAGGTTTTACTGTCCTTAATGCTAAATCACTGAGAAATGGGAAAAGTTGAAATAAATCACCTATTAATTTTTTAATTTTTGTAAAAGCCTCTTAGACATCCCTTCTGTGAAACTGTTGCAATCTACACGTACATTAAAATGGCCAATGAGGCTTCCACTTCAAATACAAAATCAAATTTTTCCAGTTGTGACCAAAACCCACATGTATCGTTTGGAACTGGGAATCAACTGAGTGAAAACACTCAGTTGGAGCCTGTAAACGTTGTCAGTTCCTGAAGCTGCTGGCTGCACTCTGGGAGCCCAGGAATGTTTCAGGATAACAGCTAACTGCATGGAAAATGGAAAGGTAAAGACTAAACTTCTCTCAAACATCATGAAGTATCTGTAAGGGCAGTCTATCATTTATTTCGTCAAACACACTCAGTACGTTTTTGCAGCCGAGGTACCTTTGGCCACGCAAAGCAGGATGTTATTCTCTTGTATCTACTGCCAGAGGGACAGGAAGAACAACAGCCTTAAAGGAAGTGTAAACATCTTTCATTTCGCTAAATGGAGTGTGAACTAGATTTGCTATATTAAAGAAGGAGCCAAAATAGACACACATACACACATGCATGCATGCACACAAACACAAACCATCTTCTGGCTCTCTCTTGTGAGTTGCTGAGAACTCAGAAGACCTAAATTCACAATTCTATCGGGTTGTCTTTTTATACTGTATAAAGCATACCTCATTGGAATTTACTTTTGCTGTGTGATTATTGTATTTTAAAATAGCAAACATTTTTATAGCTCTTGCTATATGCGAGACAGTGTTCTAAGCATTTTATTAATATTAATTCACGTTATTTTCAAAATAACCCTATAAAGGCAATAATTTCATTATCCTTATATGACCCATGGTATAACTGTGGTACAGAGAACTTAAATGATTTGCCCAACATTAGACAGTAAATGGTGGAAATGAAAGTTGATTCCAGCAAAAAACAGAACATCTTTTGCACATTATGTCAATGCAAAAATAGGGCAAGCTGCAGTTTGTAAAATGCGATTTATTTACGAATTATGATTTCAGATCTCACTGTGCATACAACTTAGTAACAACAAAAACAATTAAAAGGCTAGGGATTCCTTATCTATCTACTCATTGATGATTCAGTTTTATTTAACTCTAATTATGAAAACCATTTAACTTTTACTGTGCATATCTTAGTTAACTAATAGTACTGTGCGTTCATCACATACATAGAGAAAGCCTCATTGAGGTATTAAGATGGGTAAGGGAGAAAAGAGGGGGAAATGCCATCCAAATTAAGAAAACCAAATTATACAATGGTTATTATTAAAACAGATCAATTTTTTCAAGTTCTATAAAGTCATAGGAAAGATAGGAGAAAATAAGATAAATTCAGCTAGGTGTTTGCAATAACTACTACTATCTTCAAGTCATTGTTGGAAGTTTAGCTCTATCTAAAGAGTAGATGAGTATCCTGTAAGAAATATAATTTTTATAGGTGGTTGAGCATTCTGTATTTCAGATGTTTTAATTACTTGTGTCACATGACGTGAAGTTCACAGATAGAGTTACATGGGTTTGGGTGTTCCAGAGTGTTTACATCTCTTAGGTCTGATCTCTTATGCCATGCTGGATGAGTAGAGAGCTACTGTAATGCCATGATTTGAGTAATGCCAAAAAGCAAGAATCACTAAGATTTCTTGAATACTATTTTGTGCTGAGCACTGTTCCCAGCATGTTCCCTATATTCTCTCATTCAATCTTTACAACTGCCCAACAGGGTAAATGCTGCTGTTCTTGCTCTCATTTTACAGATGAGGAAGTTGAGGCCACATGGAGGTTAACATGATCCTATAGTTAGTAAAGATACATAGCCAGGCAATCTTGTTCCAGAAGCTGTGTTCTTAACATCATGCTATCTCTTTTCCCAAGCTTTTTCTTCTCTGCTCCTTGCCAGAGGGACTGCATTTTTCAGTGTTGTTGCTTTAAAAATATGGCAAAAAGGCGTCTCTTGAATGCAAATATTTCAGGAGAGAGAAGGATGTGTGAAAAGTATGAAATTCTATAGTGGAGGATTGACTTGGAAGAAGTCAACCTGGGCTGCCAGAATGATGCATCAAGGCAGCAAAATCAAATGAGAAGAATTGATATAGGCAATTTTCCTTATCCCATAATTACTTCCACGGTTGACCTTAACAGCTATTGAAATCTTTTCAGGCAACAGGGTTTGGCCTTCTCAGGCCCTGTGCCACAATCCTCAGTTAGCATTGCAGTTGATTGCAGCTCCCTTTCTATCACCAACTGGGCATAGATTGGAGTTTTCAGCAGCAAGAATATTGGTGGTATCTGTGGAGAATCCAGGGACCTATCAGCCAATGGAGCAGGATCTTCACCGGACGCCACTCTCCCCCACTAGGATCACACATTCTTTATGATTACATTTGCCTGATTTCCAACTATATTTGAGCAACCTCGTCCCTGTGGAAATGAAGCATTGCTTTGAACACGTAATTGCTTAACTGGTCCAGACGCCTTTCAAAGAATCACACAGCCTCTTTCTGCTATGTCACCTCTTCCCACAGTTTAGCAGCTACCAGGAAACCAATCTTCCTCCACACTAACCACTTCAAAACATGGTCCACTTCACACTTAAAGTTTTGAGCATTTCTACTTCTTAGCAAATGTTATTGTCTTGTCTCACCTACCAGATTATTTCCCTTGGAAAAGAGATCACATAGGATGTCATCTAGGTTCTCCAAGGATAGCTGGACCTGCATCACAGGGAACAGCTATATGGGTTGTCCTATTTTTCTGGCTCCTGAAAAATTGTTCCCATTTTACAGATGAGGAAGTTGAGGCCACTGAGGTCCACCATCTTCCCATCTTCCCTGCCTCCCCTGGTCCTTTATTTGGGTCCCCAAGTACCTCGACCACCAAGCCCACACAGGCTATGACAGGCTTTACTTCTATCACTAACTGGAAACATAAAGAAAACCTACAGTGAAGGAAATCTTTTCAAGTTGAACTTCTGTCAAGCAATTGGAGGAGCATGTGGTTTTGTGGTGAGACTTGTCAGAGTTGTGGAAGCGGTTGAGTGTCGTGAGTGGTAAGTGACTGGTGCTGTCCTCTCAGCGCTGTGTGAACGGTGCTCCGCTCGTTACTCATAAGTTTCTATCTCTTCTGGTGCTTAAAAAAAAGTCCCCCAGTTTTTAACACAACAATATCACAAGCTACTTTTTATTAGAAAAAAATGCATTGTTACGTATGGAATAAAAATTGCAATGTGCTGCCATTAAAAGCAAGTTTTCTTTTTTTTTTAATATTTATTTATTGTGTGTGTGTGTGTGTGTGTGTGTGTGTGTGTGTGCATGAGGAAGATCAGCCCTGAGCTAACATTCATGCCAATCCTCCTCTTTTTGCTAAGGAAGATTGGCCCTGGGCTAACATCCGCGCCGATCTTCCTCCACTCTATACGGGCCACCACCACAGCATGGCCTGACAAGCGGTGTGTGGGTGCGCGCCCGGGATCCGAACCTGGGCCGCCAGCAGTAGAGTGCAGGTACTTAACCACTACACCACGGGTACGGCCCCTAAAAACTAGTTATCTGATGGAAATTATTTGAAGAAAAACTCATTTTTTTGACCAGCACAGGACTTTTTGGTAGAGGACCTTAGTGCAATTATCCTTTCTCTTATAGGTTAATTCAATAAATATGGCGCAGGTTGTGTGCTAGGGGCTTAGGATACATGTTGATTTATCATCTAACTGGGGACAGAAAAAATAAACAATTATATATCTGTGTTCTCTGATGACGAGGTTAAACCACACATGACAAGCAGGCAAAGGAGAAAACCTGTGTGAGAGAGTCTGGAAAATTAGAACAACTAAAAGAAATTCAATATGGCTAGAGCAAAGTGGGAGAGTGACAAGCGATGACATAATCTGAGAGAGGGGAGGGAGTGAGCATGCGCTGGGGACATTTTCCTGGTCAATGTGAAATTAATGTTAGGTTTTAAACAGTGGTATGACATGATCAGAACTCTATTTACCTTTAAAGGATTATGCTAGTTTCAGGAAGGGGATAAGTAGGAGTAACAAGGAGAAAGAGATAAGTGTCTTTGATAGGTTGATGACAGGGGACAGAGAGAGAATTGTATGGAAAGAATAGGACAATTGGACAGAATTGACACTGTTCAGGAGGTTAAATCTTTTCAATGTAACAGATCCACGTTCTCATGATCTGAGCAAACACATTTCACCAGTTTCAGCTAAAACCAGTCTGTCCCTCCACTCATGCTCCAACCATGATGACATTCTTTCAGTTCCTAAACCTTAAAAGCTTCTTGCTACTCTTGGTCTTTTTCATATACATCCCCTCTGCCTAGAATGCCCTCTCCACCCCTGGCCCTCTAATTTAAGGTCTTCCCTCCAGGAAGCTTGTCCTGCGTCCCTAATCTAGATTAGATATTCCCAGTGCACACTGAATTTTTGTGTGTGTCAGTCACTCTTGAGTACTCTGGTATGGGGAGGGATAGTCTCTCTTCCATTACAGTAGAGACCTCGTCTACCTTGCTCTTGACCATGTTTCCAGCGCCAGGACACTGTCTATCCAAAGTAGGCACTCAATATATGTTTGTTAAATAAATAAGCAGACTCAGATGGTGAGTCTTTATTAAGTCAATCTTAATAAATATGCTCATCATAGTAAAATCAGTGGCCAAAATATGTAGGCTCTTTGGATTACTGCTGGAAATGGGTGCTCGATGACTATCTCCTGCTTATGGGTGATGATCATGAGCTTTAAATTGGTAGCACAGGTAACTTGGTCTTCCAGTGGTTCTCAATCCTGGCTGCAGAGGTGAATAACTTGGGGGAGATTTTAAGAATACTGATGTCCAGGTCTCCTCCCAGAGCAACTGAATCCTAATCTCTAGAGGTGGAGGTAGGCACTGGTATTTTTAGGTGATCATGATGATTTCAATGTGCATGAGAGATTACTACTGTGTAATGTTTACTCAGCTATATCTGAGAAAATATAGATGTACGGAGCCAAATACATTGTAACCTACTAAGATCACAGAACCAGGGACTGCATCATTACCAACTTTGCAATTTATTTGTTCAACCTCCCTCAAACATTTACTGGGAACCTATCATGTACCATTACTACATTAGGTAATAGAGATGGAGACATTTTCAGGACTGAGGGTGACTAGAAGTACTATTTATTTCCTACCTGTGATAACAAAACATAGTGGCTACCAGATCCATAAAATGACTGAGGTGTGTATGCGAAACCATTTCAGTTATCAATATTTTCACTGACTTGACTTTGAAAGCTCTGGTTTTTATGTTTTATCTTCTGAGCCAGTTATGCTCATGTTTATTTTTTCTGCTTACAAGTGCTTTTGCCATATTTCCACGAAGTATATGATCTTTTTAAATGTTATTACATTAGACATAGTCATAAAAGAAAAGAATGTCTATTAAGATTCATCAGTCTGCTCCTGTGACTTTTTTCCTTATTCAAATTATAATGGAGGTTACAAATGGATTGCTGAGAACAGTTGTTACTTTATAGGAGAAAAAGTACCTTATACTTGTGCACAGAAATTGTGTTTATTAGAATATGGAGAGCGAGAAACGTTGAGTCCACTTTTGGTGTTTGCTGACCAACCAGAACTCTTCTACTCTCTAGCGCTAATTTCTGCTCAAATACGAGGAGTCAAGGGCTGTACCAATGCACTTGGTTTATAACTCCTGGTTACTTTGTACATGGATCTCAGGATGCATAGCAAAAAATAGCAAGTCCTTACAAGGAGATTTCTTTCTGTGTAAATTTGACCAAATTATGTGTCAGTGAGAGGTATGCACCATGCCTCTGCTTCAAGCTCTCAGGCCTACCCTTGGGTTTCCTCGATGTTTTCAAGTTGTAACTGATTTGCAAACATCATTACCAATAAAACTATTTACCATCATTTTGGGGGCCCTTCCAGCGCTGCTATGCTGAATCAAGAAGCACTTCCTCACCCTGCAATGTCATTTGCTTATGATTTCATCCAACTGGAGAAAGTCTCAGATTTGCTTCCGTTCAGAACCCTTGACTCATCCCTTCATTTCATTTTTGTTTCTTTTGGTAGTGTGTGAATTCTCTGAATGGGATAGGATTGAAGGATGATTGTAGTTATAAAAATTATAGGCACCATTTTTCCATTTTTTAGGACTTTCGGCAAATTTCTTCCAAATTCCAGAGAATTGTCTTGACCAATAAGTGTTTTCTAAATGTTTTAAGTTTTCACAGTCCATCTCCTTTTTTCTCTGCATAAGTTATTAGTAAGAGCTCTAATATAAGAAGTGCAGAAATGATAACTATATGATAACTCAATTAAATAAAAAAATTCATTCAACCAAATAAATTTGCATTTAAAAATCACATTAAGAAAAGAAGGTAAAAAAAAATGACAATATTAAAATGAGAATGCAGAGAAAAGAATTAGGACTTAGAAGCTATAGAGACCAAGGACTGAATCCAGTCTCTGCCAATTACCATATCTGAAGCTTTAGGCAAATTACCCCAACTTTTCTTCCTGAACCTCAGTTTATTCATCTCTATGAAAAAATTAGTGACTCATGTTTAATCATAACAAAATTCATGTGTATTTTTTAAAATATGAAAAATTACAAGTACAGGGAAAAATTGCTCTGTAATTGTTTAGGTAGATCTATTTTCCTATGGCTGTGATAAAATAATCCAAGTAAGGCAAGAGAATATGTATGACATAGAGGTGTGTCATATGTATGACGTTCAAAAAATATTTAATGAACCATTTCTATGTATAAGACACTCTTCTTAAAAACTAGGGATATAACAGTGCCAGACATGATCCCTGACTCATGGATCTTATATTAATATTGGAAAGAAATCTATAAAATTCTGTATTCTATCAGCTTCAATTTCAGCTATTAGCTTTTCTTTGTACTGTCTTTTTCAAGTCAAGATCAAACGGAGGGGCAGAGCAGCTGGAGTGCACCTTTCCTCTTTGAGTTTCTATCACTGTTCAACATAATAATCTCTACCCACTTTTCAGGAGAATTTTGAACATTAAAAAGACAACGTTTATGAGATGAACTCCTCTGAGAAAGTCGAATATAACTGTAAGAAATTATAACTTATTGCTTCTCAAATGTTATATGATATAAGGTATTCAAGTGGATCTGTGCTATTAATAAAAAAGTAAAACTCTACAGTAAAAGGAAGTTAAAACGGGGAAATATTTGGAATTTTTCATTACTTAATCTGGATATTCTGTCTAATTTTTAGAAGTTATTCTGGCTTCATGAGGTACTTTGTCAATTAAATTAGATGCAGGTTTTACAAAGAGGAAATGAACTTTGAGATGCAAGTTGAGGCTCTTATGAGGCAAAAGAACAGAGAAAAGTATTTTGAGCTGTTCAGATATATTAGGTTGAACTGTATGTAATTACTGAGGCAATCATTTTTGTCCTACTAAACAGGCAATTTCATATGATTCGCTGTAGTTTGTACTTAAAAATTGCCTTGATTTAACTTTTTATTAATTGAGAAAAATATTGAGCCGACCTGATACTGCATCATGGAGAATTTGTATTAGTCATAAGAAATAACCAACTTATGGTTCTTTTATTAATTGGTATAGTTTATCAAAAAGTATTGTGAAAATATCAATTTCTGAAAGATGTGACCTATTGGATAGATCTTCAGTTGACATTTTCATGGATTTCATTCTAACTTTAAGTGTAATATCTGGAAAGCCTAAACCAAAGACAGGAGGTGATCTTAGAATAAGAAACTTTACCAATTATCCTCTGAAATCACTGACAGAAGTGAGAATCCCTTTAAAATATTTATGAAACCAAGTCCAATGATTGGGAAAAGTCCACAGTTGAAATTCTTATCATATCTAAACTTAGTGACCAAAAACAGTAGACAACCTAATTTCAAGAGGTTTCCCACATCAGAGGCAGAGTCAAAATTGTGTAGGTCAGAATTCCTAGTAGCACACTTATATTCCACTGATATGCATATTTTAAAACAACAGTGCCCCAGGAGCATGTAATAAGTAATCCAGAAGATTATTCAGATCATTAGCAAGAGGTCGCGACATTCTGATGAGACCATTGCCAAGAATAGGGACATAGGGACATAATCTTTGATTCTTCTGGGATGCCTCATAGAGAGGGTAGATTAAGAGGTAAAAAGATTTTCCTAGAAAAGAAAACGAATGAGAATTGCTCCTGCTACATTATGTAAACACAATAGTGTAAATGTGTTCTTATAAGAAAATGAATTATGCAATGATTCCGAATACAGCAAGAAAATAAGGTGTATATTAACTACTGAATAAAAGAAAAGGAAGAGTGATGAAGAAAGCATATCTTTGGCTTATATTTTATAAAAGAAAAGACGCTTAAACTCTAAAGCTAAGAGGTAGTGTCAGGAGTTGGAGTAATTTCTTTCATAATAAATGATCATTAAGCAAGTTGCAACAACATTTCTTTATACTCCCTTTAAGTTATAGTCATCAAAAAATGGTCCTTATTAATTCATTCAACTGTTAACTAACACTTATCAAAATTAACTTAAAAAAAATTCTTTCATGTTGTCTTCACAACAGCCATCGAGGACAGGAACAAATATTATGATTTTATAGAAAAGACAACCAAGAATTAAATAATTTTCCCGCAGTTGACAGACTGCAAATAGCAAAGTGAAATATTCACATCTTTGTACTTCATCATCAAGTCTGGTGATTGTTCCTGTCTTTCACATTCCATTTCCATATTTCACAGCATTTGCTATTGTAAGTACTTGGACATCAGAGATGTTCTTTTTTCTTATTCGATCTCTATTTAAAATCTTCCATTACAAGAAACAAAATAAAAATTGCTGCATCATTCTTAATCTACCACCACATAGTAAAATCACTATCTTCTCATTGCCTCTCTTTGTCCCTACTATATACGATCATTATTTTAAGATCATACCATTAAACTCCTGATTTGAGTTGTCACAATAGAGGAATCTTCTGTTATTCTCCGTCTTCTCCTGTTGTTTCGACCATTTTAGAACATTTTATAGTAAGTGGAAGGCCTTAAATGTCTGTACAGCATCCTTCAAATTTCAGTCCACATTGTGCATATTCAATTCTTGGTACCAGGTTTTAAAGAGGAAAGGATAAGGGTAACCATACTCTGTCTTGAATAAGATATATAAGCTATTTAGAGAGCCAAGAACAATGTCATGTGAAATTTATTATTATAGCCCATAGAACACCTAGGGTGACTTACCATTGGGAGGTGAATAGGATCTTGGTCTCTATGCCAAATTCTGAGGAGTTCAATGGCAACCCCCCAAGTTCTGCAAATTCCCAGGGCCTTTGGTTCTCATGATCCCCTTTGGATTGATTCCAGCTGTTGAAACTGTAAACTCTTGTTTCCACACACATGTCAATTCCCATGGCTTATTTCCATTCTCTATTAGATGCTGAAATCTAGATATGAGACTCAGCTCCTTTTGCTTGATTTTCCTTTGTACTATTAACAGAGAGCATTTGTATATGGAGGAGTCTTTATTAACGGTTTGGGGAGATGATGGAGAGAGAATAAAAATGCAAAGAATTTTAAAAAAGTTACTCTTTAGAGTCTTTTGACTTCACCCCAACACCATTGGCTACATTTCTTTGTAAGATTTAGATACATTATGACATTGTTGCCATCTTCCTGCGTCCATTTTCTCCTGCTATCCTCCACCCCAAATTCCTCTTTTCTAATGCAGAGCAATGTATCTATCTCTTTCTTCTCACAAATTATGACTTGCAGGTCTCACCATCTGTACACTAAATATCATGTGTTTTCCTTCAAAGTGAATTCTCCCTCTAAGAACAATTACAGCACAATGATGTCTTTTCACATGGTTATAGAGTTTTGCCAGCAAAGTGTGTCTGTGAATTTTTTAATAAGTTGTAATATATAAACTGTGGGAGTTTTCATAAAAATCCCTATTTTCAGCTTCTTTTGAAAAATAGAAACTCTGGCAACACCAGTCCCTCATATTTGCATGAGAACAATTATATTATGCTGAATAGTGACTGGCCCTGTTAAATGGAGCATACTTTCTCTGATTTTCCAAAACCCTCACCATTCTCTGTCTTCCAGGAGGACTCTTTTTCAGTTACATGTTTGACCTTCATAGGCTTATCACTTTGCATGTCCTGGTAGACTAAAGAGCCACTGAGAGAATGGATAAGACTTTGAAACTAGACAATCAATAATGGAGATGAGTCAATCTCTAACAAATATGGTAAACTCTTTGAAAAGAAAGTAAACTGAAAAAATGAGTGATGACTGATAAAGCTTCAGGTACTTCTTATATCAAGAATAAAATACCGTACATGACTGAAAGGCAGATCAGAATGACCTGGGAAGCTTTCTAAATATGTCAAATTACTAAACTGAATCTGTAGCGATTCTAAATGTCGAACATCTAGGCCAAAGCCTTGGAATTAGTGTTCCTAAAACATTTGCCAAGTGATTCTGGTATACAGCCAGGAATTGTGTATGGGCCTTAGGCTTATAGTACCTAATGTATCAACAAGTATTTATTGAGCATTGTGCCTGACATCAATATTAACTGCGTTGTCTGCTAAGTACAGATTCTTCTACATGAAGTTTCCACAGCGAACTGCCCTGCGAAAGAAGAATGATTTTGTTATATGACCCATGGGCAATTGGACAATAGAATGGCAAAAATCCCACATTGTGATTTGGCTCAAAACAATTAACTGGACCAATTAGATTCTCTCACTCTGGTATCTGAATGTGGAAAAAATGATAGGATATTCCTGTGCCCTAAAAGTTAAAAGGTCACAATAGAGACACTAAAAGGGCTCTGACTGGGTCACGTGCAGTTAGAATTTATGAGAGCAGAAACTACAATAAGTTCAAAGAGCTATGAGGTGGAGGAGAAAATACACATACAAACTCTAAAGATTGGGTAAGGACTGGGTAAGAAAATAACTAAAATAAGAATGAGTTGAGGAGCAGACACATAAGCAGACAAATAGGAACTAAGGAAGTGGAAATAACTGGGGTCCTAGAGAGAAGATCCAGGAACTCCAATGGTTGAGGCTTCTAGTACTTACTGTAAACCAAAACTGCGCTCATCTTTCTTGTCTGAGCATCTGGTTTTTAGTTTTTCCTGGGATACCACACATGTGTATCCTTGGAGTAAATTATTTATTATTTGACATAACTAAGATATGTCCCTGATCTTTATAATCAATTATCAGCAACATGTACCCCTTATACACACAGATAAGAAAGGGAGATGGAAACTTTTCAGCTAACTAGCCTATCCATTAACATTAGATCCTCAGCAATGTTATTGATTCCTAACACCTACACCACCTTCTATCTGAGAATACTTTCCAGGTGACGTGTGAAAATTAATAATGTATTTATTTTTTGCCTATGGAATTAGGCAATTAAAGTTAGCAAATTTGCTCTGAGTGATTATGGCATTATGCTAAGTATATATAAGAGTAGTCTGGCTTTATTCAGGAGTGCCACTATGGGTTAAGGTAGGAAATGGCATGAGCAATGCCCTGAGAATTCAGTAAGCGAGGAGACAGACTTGAAAGGGGAGTGAGATCCAGGACAGGCTTAGTTTCAAGGATGGGGTGAGAGGAGCCATCGGGTTAGACTTCCTGTTGAGTGTGTTCCTTGCAAAGAAGACCTTTTGGAAATATTCTATTGGATATCTCCAACAAATTTAATCAAAGTGACTGTATTAAAATGTCATGTACTCAGAGTATTTAAAAAGTCAACATCCAAGTGTATATTCAACTGGAGGAGAAAGAGGTCCACTTTCATCTAGTCACCACAATACAATGCTCCTTCTCTTCACAGGTAGACTTAAAAAAGACAAAGCTCAGGCGCCAGCCTGGTGGTGTAGTTGTTAAGTTTGCACACTCTGTTTTGGTGGCCCGGGGTTCTCAGTTTCTGATCCCTGGTGAGGACCTACGCACCACTTATCAAGCTATACTGTGGCAGGTGTCCCGCATATAAAGCAAAGGAAGATGGGCACGGATGTTAGCTCAGGTCCAATCTTCCTCAGCAAAAAAATAAAAAAGAAAGCTCAACATTTTCCACCTCCTTTTTGCACCTCTTGATCTCTGTCACCTCTTCCAACTTAGTCTCTATCTTTATTACGACAAGAAAACCAGCTCTCAGTAAAGTTAACAGTAATGTCAATATCATTCAACTCAGCACATATATTTTAGCATGCTTCTTCCTTAACACCCCTGTTTCTGAGAACACCTTCTTGCTTTGACTTCATGATCCAATTGCTCTCTGAGAGATTTTCTCAGTATGCTATGCTTTTCAGGCTCACCTTTATCTACCCAGCCATGAAATTTGAGAATTCTTCCTAGTTTAGTACTAGATCTCCTTATCCTCTCACTTTTTATTCTATCCTTTAGTAATCTCATCCCTGCCCTTAGTTTCAATGACTATCTCTGTATACTGATGCTTCACAATCTCAGTCTCCAGCCAGACCTCTGCTATGAGAGGTCTAACTACCTGCTGACTCAAAATGTAAAAGTATTTCAAATTCAACATATCTAATTACTGACTCATGAATGTTCGTCCACCTAGCCCTTTATCACGCATTTCTTCCAAACCTGGTAAACTTCAGAATGTCTCAGTAAGAGTTACTCCCTTAATTTATTTTCATTAGCCATAAGTCTCAGAGTCATCTACAATACCAATCTTTCTTTTATTTTTGTATACAAATCATCGCCAAGTATTATTAATTTGGCTTTTAAATATTTCTTCATTTCTACTACCAAACTACAAGGCCCAAGTCAAAATTAGTGTCATTGCTTGACGGGGAGTACTATAATTGCCAACTAATTTGTCCACCATATCCAATCTGATCCCTCGTCAATCCCGTCTCAACACAGCAGCCAGAATAATATTTTGAAAATACTAAAGTGATTATATGACACTAACTCATTGCTTCTAATTCCTTCTATTGCATTCCATGATTCTTAGATAAAATCCAAATTCTTAAATGCCCTTAAATGTTTGGTCTAGCCCTGGATATCTCTCCAATAACATCTTGCATCATCTCCTGCCTACTCTTTTGCTCCAGCCCTATTTGTCTGACCTTAGTTCTCATATCATTTGAGTTTCTATATGACTTAAGGAATTATGTGTGAGCTTCTCTTCATTTTTCTTAAAATATTTCCAAGCTCCTTCCCTCTCTCCAAATCCATACCTACTGTTCCAAAGGATATCAGATGAAATGTCATTTCCTCAGAGAAGCCTTTCTTAATCCTGAGCCTACATCAGCTTTCTTTGTATAAACACTCCACAGAAAGATGCTCTTTTACTTTGTTGCCCTGTCCCCATTCATTATTGCATAATAATTTAATAGAGTTAATTGATATTTCTCTCCTCACTAAATCCCAAATTCAGGAAATAAGGTACTGCGTTTTTGTCCAACATTATTACCCTAGTTTTAGAAGAGTGTTTGGCTCCTAATGGGGGATCAATTAAATACTGTTGAATGAATGCCCAGTGAATAGAAGTCATTACTGAAAGTGTGAAGGCAGCAATAAATATGGAATGGAGAGTATGGGCAAGAGAAATGAGAGGAGAGATTTTCTCATAAAGCCCTTAAGTCAAGACCTTAAATTGTGAGGAATGATACTTCACAAACATAGACCAGCTCAATCAACAAGGTTGGGGAGAATTTCACACAAGAGTACAACAGCGTTCCTTAGAATCCAAAACGAGGAAGCACATCTGTGCTTCAGTGGGGATTGAAACCAGGGACTGGAAAATTAGAAATTGAGATTGACCTCTCTGTTATTCTGGGGCTGCATAATTTCACACATCTTTTTGCCTCTGTGCTTCTGTTTCATTCTCTTTTTTTTTTGGTGAGGAAGATTAGCCCTGAGCTAACATCTGTCACCAATCCTCCTCTTTTTGCTCAGGAAGATTGGCTCTGGGCTAACATCTGTGCCCAACTTCCTCTACTTTATATGTAGGACACCTGACACAGCATGGCTTGATAAGTGGTGCATGGGTCTGTGCCCAGGATCTGAACCTGTGAACCCCAGTCTGCTGAAGCACAGCATGCGAACTTAACCACTACAGTACCAGGCCAGCCCCTCATTCTCATTTTAACCAGACTGACTTTCTTTGCCTCAAGTTCCTTTTGGAGATTTGGAAAAATGTAATATCTCCTATCCCAATGAACCCACAGTGATTGATGAAACTTCTATACCTGGTACTTCACATTCTTGAGAAAAGATTATTATTGAGGTGGCTTAAGTAGGTTGTCTATACCTGATCCAATAAGCTATAGCCAGAAGGACACAATCAGCAACATGGCTATCTATTTCTCCTCCTTCCAAGATAGACTGTAGAGTCATTCTCAAAAATAGAGTTTTGGGCAACTAACACCCAAAATCTGCTGTGTTATGCTTGGCAATAGAATGTATATGGGGGGGACTAGAGAGTTAGGGAAGAGGAAGAGTTGGAGGAAGGGCAGCAAGTAGAACACTTCCAGGTTGAGTGATTAGAAAAATTATAGTACTGATGGCAGAACTAGGAAGTTAAAAGTAAGAACTAGATTGGAGAGGAGAGTTTGGAATAGGATTGAGAATTGTTGAGAATTCTTGCATTCTAAGAGAGACTTTGTGAGATTAGTTTAGAGAAAATTGAGTCATTTATCATTGGGTCATAACGTTTTTCCCTTGATATGTGAGAAGTTGACCTGAATAAAGCTTTGTCTAAATAAAAGTCTCCTCATATCACGATTCCTCAATCTAACCTACCAACTCCTTTCCTTTTCTCCAAGATTTATGTAGGTAAACCTGATTAACATTTTCCTCTCACTGTCTTCTTAGGCATAATTTCCAAAGCTTGTTGATTGACATTTGAAATTTAACAACAAATATGGTATTGCAAATTAGGCTCAATATGAATCATATTGGGGGCCGGCCCTGTGGCTTAGCGGTTAAGTGCACGCGTTCCACTGGTGGCGGCCCAGGTTCGGATCCCGGGCGTGCATCGAGGCACCGCTTCTCCGGCCATGCTGAGGCTGTGTCCCACATACAGCAACTAGAAGGATGTGCACCTATGACACACAACTATCTACTCGGGCTTTAGGGGGAAAAATAAATAAATAAATAAAATTAAAAAAAAAATATGAATCATATTAGACAATTCTCTGAAATGAAAAATGGTGACTTAGTAAACTCAGGTTTTATGCTAATGGCAAGATTACGTCTATGCACTACATCTCTAAACCTACAATAGATTCAGAAATTTACTCTGAATCCAGGAAAATTGAACCACATTATAAAAGATGCTTCTTTTCCTTGAAAAGTTTTTTTTAATTGATAATTTGTAGATAAGAGCCAAAAATGTTTGACTTGGCAGTCAAATTGTATATACTATGAATAGCTGGCCTGTATGGCTCTTGCCTTATAATTTTATGGACATTAAAAGATATGATCCATAAGGGCAATTGCAATTGACTTTGTGAGAACTCAGACAACATATGACAAGTAAGTACCAAATATTATTGTCATACTTTTCACATTTTATGGAGCTTCTTAACAATATATTATATTTATATTCAAAATGAAAGAGTTTTCATTGTGCCCATTTTCTAAAACTACCATGGCAAAAAAAAAAAAAAAGAAAAGAAAAACACCAAAGAAGTCATCAGAGTATTAAATAACATGACAAAGTATCTCAGAAATTGAGATATGAGAATTTACACATGATAGCATGTGTTTTGTGGGTAGTGATAGCCCACTGAAATCTAATTTAATCAAATATTTAAAGAGGTAATAATTAATTTTTAAAGAATTGAAGTGAACCATAACTAGAAAGAAATGTTACTGTTTATTTTTAATGCCAGAACAGTATTCTTGATGCAATTTTAATATTTCATTAAGGCAGTAACTTTAATATTGTGGGTTTTATCCCAGGTTTTTATGTTTGATGATATATTTTTTCTTCTTGAAAAAAGTTGGAATTTTATTGCATAGCAGTGGTAGATGATGAGAAGTGCTCTTTTCCTGTCCATCTGAATATGGTCTATTATCATTAAATTACTAGGGCTTAATCAAGCAAATTAAGAAAAGTATATTGGCTTATGTTAGAAACATAACTTATAACCATGCATAGTGCCCCATATTTTATGGGAATTATGCAGAAACATTTTGCCAGATGCTTTTCTTTAAAACTTTTCTTATGCCGGATAGCTCTTAGGTGTTTAAATTATAATGGGAAAAGTCCTTTAAAATTTGTCTTGCATTTTTTTCATTAGTTTTCATGTAGTATATTTTTCACAGTTTGAGCATTTGTCTCTGAATTTGGGGAAATTCATTTAAGTCTCTTGGTTCAGCCATAGTTAAAAGTGTGAACTACTAAAATTGAAAGAGTATAGACACATTAACATGGCTGTGGAAACAGTATTTGGCAGAAGGATGCATGCTAAATGAATGTTTGACAAAAAACATTTAAGATTAAAAAAAAAGGAAATAAAAAGACTCCTAAATTTGACAGATGAGGACACCATATATGTGCAGTTTTCATTTGTGAGATGCAAAAAGCCATGCAAACAGAATTGCACTCATTTTGACTTTGGCTTTTTTGCACACTTTACTCTGACTCCAACTTGTGACTTTTCTGTTTTATCAGTGCTACATTTATATTCTGCCAGACTTGAAAACTTAGTCATCTGTGACTCCTCTTGCTGCTTTATGCTCTTAACCAATAAGTCATGAATATATTTATTTTGATCAAAGAGATCTTATTCTTTCATTGGGTATTGGTAAAGTTCTGAGAATAGTCTTTCCTCAGTAGTGGGAAATAATTAATCCTAGACTAGGCGCTGCATGGGTCCTACTTAATAGACTTCAAAAATAAGAGCCAAAAGTATTCCCCTGTCTCTAAGAAACTTCTCTGTGTCTCTGAACATAGCTTGAGAATATTATGGGAATACGAAAAATATATAGCATCCATCAAGATTCACACTGTATGGCATTTGACAAAAAATGACCAAGCATGCAAAAAATCAGGAATATACAACTCATCTGGTGATAAACCAATCAGTTGAAACCAACCCCAAACTGACACAGACAGTAAATTAACAGACAAGGACATTAAAACTGTTGTTCTAACTGTATTCCAAATGTTTAAAGAGTTGAATCAAGCCATGAAAGTGTGAAAAATGTAAAGATCCAAATTGGACTTCTAGATGAAAACTACAACGTATGAGATGGAAAACACAATGGATGAAATTAACTACAATATTAGCTATTGCAAAAGAAAAAAGCAATAAACTTGAAGATAAAACAATAGAAACAGTCCAAGGTGAAGCACAGAGAAAGAATATAATAATTTTAACATTCACAGAGTATCAGATATCTGTGGTGTTTCAAGAAGGCTAATACATATTTAATTAGAGTCCCTGAAAGAGACTTTGGGAAAAATATATTTGAACAAAAATTGGCAAAATATTTTCCAAATGTGATAAGACAGTAACCTATACATCCAAGAGCCTCAGTGAACACCAGTATGCACACAAAGAAAGAAAGAAAGAAAGAAAAGAAAACTATAACAAGGCACATCAGAAACTGCTCAAAAATAAAGAAAACTTTTCAAAAATTAGAAAGACAAAATATGAACAAAATTAAGGATGAAAGCAGATTTCTTGTCAGAAGGAAGGCAAGTGGAGACAGTGGAGTGACATGTTTATAATATTTACAGAAAAAACTGTCAACCTAGAATTCTATACCCAGCAAAAATATCTTTCAAAACAAAGGCAAATAAAAATATTTCAAGACATAAAAATTTATCACTTACAGACCCATCCTATAAAAAAATGGTAAAGCACATTCACTTGACAGAAAGAAAATGATACAAGATAAAATTTGTATCTACAAAAATGAGTAAAGAGCACCAAAAATGGTAACTTAGAAAAGATATATATTATGAACCCTAAAACAATCATTAAAATAGCAAAACAGTTATAGCTAAGAATCCAACTAAGAAGATAAAAATGGAATCATAAAAAGTATTCAATTTATAAAACAGAAGCCTTTTTTGTTAAACCAACATTTATTTTTTAATATACCTATCACAAGGGCTCAACTGGAGACTTAATTCAATAAAATAGAAACAAAACAAAAATGACACCATAGCTTAAGATACAGAGTCTTATACATAAATCAATGAGAGGAAACATGATCCAAGAAAAAAAAAAGTGACAACACAAGGACAGAGGATGAGCAGCCCACGTCAGGTGGCTTGGCTGAAGATCTGACTTGAATAGGCTTCTTACAGCCACTTCTTGAAGCCTATGGATTTTTTTTCCATATCAGGTAGGAGAGGTAGAATACACACAGCAAGATATTTATATCAATAATCACATTAAATGTAATGGTCCAATATCCCAATCAAGAGGTATAAATGATCTGATGGTGGGGGGAGACTCAACTACATGTTGCCTACAAGAAACATATTTCATATATAGAGAAAAATATAGGAGAAAAGTAAAATGATGAAAAAAGATATGCTATGCTAATATAGCTAGAGTAGCTGTTAAATGTCCAAGTAGATTTAAAAGCTGAGATAAAGAGTATCATTTAATAATAATAAGTGGGTCAATTCATTAAGAGATATAACAAAACTAAACATTTATGTGCCTAATAACAAAACTTAAAAAAACATGAAGCAAAATCTGATAAAACTATAAGGAACAACAGACAAATCCATAATTATCATCAGATATTTCAATAGCCCTCACACACTAATCAGTAGAACATTTAGACAGAAAATCAGTATGGATAGAGAAGATTTGAACAACACTGTGAACCAACTTGACCTAATTGCCATTTGGAGAACACTCCACTCAACAACAGCAAAATAAACATTTTTTTACAAGTGTATACATAACATTTACAAAGATACACCATTTTCGGCACCATAGAACACATTTCAATAACTTTAAAAAATTTTGTGTCATACAAATTATGCTCTCATTTCAGTGAAATTAAATAAAAAAATCAACAACAGAAAGAGGTTTCAAAAAATCTCCAATATTTATAAACAAAAGAACACATGATTAAATAACCCACAGGTCAAATAGGAAATCAAAAGAGAAATTACAAATATTTGATTTAAACAAAAGTACATATGCAACATATCCAATTTGTGGGATACTTCAAAAGCAGTACTGAGGAAAATTATAGCACTAGAAAAAAACAAAGTTCTTAAATGAATGACCTCAGCTTCCACACTAAGAAACCAGACTAAACCAAATATAAATAAAAGAAAGGAAATTGTAAAGACTAGGTACAGAAATCAGTGAAATAGAAAGCAGAAGAATAATAGGGTAATTCAACAGAACCAAAAGCTGGTTCTTATATATTTTAAAAAGTCAATAAAATTGATAAAACTTTAGTCTAATGAACAAGAAACAGAGAAAGAAGACGCAAACCACTGATATCAGAAAAGTGATATCACTTTATATTCTATAGATATTAAAAGGATAGTAAGCTAATATCATGGACAATTTTAGCTAATAAATTCAACAAGTTGGATGAAATGGAAAATTCCTTAAAAGACAAAACTACCAAAGCTTACTCAAGAAGAAATAGACAACCAGTATATCATATCTATTAAATAAATAGAATTTTTAGGTAAATAACTTCCCATAAAGAATATTTCGGGCCCAGATGCCTTCACTAGAAAATTCTTCCAAACATTTACAGAAGAAAAATACCAATTTTACATATATTTTTCAAAATAAATGAAAAGGAAGAAATACTTCTCAACTCATTTGAGTATTCTCAACATTATTCTGAAACTAAAATAACAAATACGCTATATTAAAAAAGAAAACTACTGACCACTATTCCTCATGAAAGTAGATGCAAAAGCTCTAGACAACTTTTCAGCAAATAGGATCCAACAACACATGAAGAGAGGAATGCATAATAGCCAATTTGATTTTTTTTTTTTTTTTGTGAGGAAGATCAGCCCTGAGCTAACATCCATGCTAATCCTCCTCTTTTTGCTGAGGAAGACCGCCTCTGAGCTAACATCTACTGCCAATCCTCCTCCTTTTTTCCCCCAAAGCCCCAGTAGATAGTTGTATGTCATAGTTGCACATCCTTCTAGTTGCTGTATGTGGGACGTGGCCTCAGCATGGCCGGAGAAGCAGTGCGTCGGTGTGCACCTGGGATCTGAAGCCAGGCCGCCAGCAGTAGCGGAGCGCACGCACATAACCACTAAGCCATGGGGCCAGCCCAGCCAATTTGATTTTATCTCAACATGTAAGGCTGGTTTAACATTGAAAATGTAAATCATTGTAACTTATCTAATTAACAAACTAAAAAAAGAAAACACAATCATCTCAATCAATGCAGAAAAAGATTTGACAAAATATGACATCTATTCCTGGGAAAAACTGTAAGAAAACTAGGAATAGAAGGGTATTTGCTCAACCTGATTAAGGAAATCCAAAGAAAACCCACAGTTAACATTACAGCTAATGGTGAAAGACTGAATGCTTTCCACCATAAGATTAGGGAAAAAAAAAAAACAAAACAAGGGTGTCCATTCTTACCACCACTATTCTACATTGTAATGAAGATTCTATCTTGCACAATAAGACAAGGGGAAAAAGGACATCCAGATTAGAAAGAAAAAGGTAAAACTGACTTATTCACAGATGAAATCATCTTCTATGAGGATTGTCCAATGGAATCTATAAGAATTCCTAAAACTAATAAATGACCTTAGCAAAACTACAGGATATAAGCTAATTATGCAAAAATCAATTATATCTCTATATATTAGCAATGAACAATTGGAAATTGAAGTTGAAAAAAAATACCTTTATAATAGTACAAAGAAATGAAATACTTAGGGATAAATCTGGCAAACGATATGAAAGACCTGCATATTGAATTCTATAAAACATTGCTCAATAAATGGATAGATTCATCATGAACATGCATCAAAGTTCCCAATATTAAGATGTTAATCCTCCTAAAATTGATGTACATATTCAATGCAAGTGAAAACAAGATCCTAGTAGGCTTTTTTTTGCCAGAAATTGACAAGTTGATTCTGAAATTTATATGGAAATACAAAGGACCTAAAATAGCCAAAATAACTTTTAAAAGGTAGGACAGTGTTAGAGGACTAAGACCATTAGATTCCAAGACACTATAAAACTGCATTAATTAAGAGAGTTGTGGTATTGGCATAAAATTAGAAAAACAGATCCACGGAACAGAATACAGAGCCCTGAAATAGACATACACATATATAGGCAACTGATTTTTAACAAAGAAATGAAGGTAATGTAGTAGGGAAAATATTTTATCAAAAATGGTGCCTAAAAAATTGGATAACCATATGCTAAAAAAATCAACTTCAATGCATACTTAGCACTATCTATAAAAAATTAACTTGAAATGAAGCAAAGACTTTACGATAAAACTGAAACGACATAATCATTTTGGAAAATAATCTGGCAGTTTTTTAAACAAACACACATCTACCGTGTGATCTAGCCATTCCACCCCAGTATTTACCCAGGAGAAAGAAATCATGTGTTCACACAAAGAGTTTAATAGGAATGTCCATATCTGCTTTATTTCTAATAACTAAAACCTGAAAACAACCCCAAAATCTATCAACTGGTGAATGGATAAGTAATAGAAAACTATTCAGCAACAAAAAATTAACTATTGAAATATGCTACACCATGGATGAATCTCAAAATAATTATGGTGAGTGTGAAAGAATCTAGACCAATGAAAGCACACCTAATGTATGATACCATGTATAAAAAAAGTTTGGGAAATGCAAACTTATGTATACTGACTGGAAGCAGACCAATATTTGCCAAATTTGGTGGGGGATGGGGAGACTGAAGAGAAAGAAGGAGGGACTACAAAGGGATAAAATGAAAATGCTGTGGGATAATGGAATATATTCATTATCTTGATTGTGGTGAGGGTTTCATGAGGGTGTATACATATATCCACACTTTAAAAATTATACACATCATATATACGTGCAGTTTATTATGTGTCAAGTATATCTTAAATGCTGTTTAAAAAAAAGAGAAATAGAACTAATCAGGTTCAGGAAATGACAGGGAGCAGAATACTACTTACTTGAGACAAAGGTACTTGGAAGTCTCCATTGGAATGGACGTGCTCCAACCATTCATAAACCATATTTGTTCCTCTTCTCCAGACTCAAATCCTGAGAGAGAAACAGAGAGAGAGACACACAGAAGAAAAAGAGACAGACTGAGAGACAGAGAGACAGACTGAGAGACAGGCAGACACTCATCTTCCTGACTTGAGTCAGGTGTCTACCATTTGCCTAGGTGAGGGCAGATTACTTTGGTTTGAAGTCTCCATGCACATTGGAGAGAGATAATTTCCGTGGAAAGAAGTTTGGGATATTATTATGAAAAGAAAGATGAATGAATGACCAAACTAAAATACATTTTCACTTAAGTAAACATATTTGTTCCAATTCACATAGCGTTCAACAAATATTTATTGATTGCCTATTCCATACATGACAAGCAGGATTCCAAGGTTTGGGAACACACTGATGAAAAGACAGAGAGCCATCCTTCTCGGGAAGTGGTACAGTGGAGGAAACGTATGACTAAGAAGTAATTTGAATACTCATATAGGTTCTTATCCTGTAACTCTCAGGTCCTGCCCAAACCCATGAAACTACCTCACAGCTTGAGCCAGCACACAGAGGCAGGCAGCAGAGGGAAGGTTGCAGGGCCATAAAAATAAAAGAGGAGGCATTACAGGAGTGACGAAGACCTGGCAGCAGGCATTTAACAAAGAGGACTGGAGTGAAGCAAACTCCTTTAAATATACTTAAAAACAGAAGAGTGAGCCATTGCAAACCAAAAGTTTAAGCACTTTCTGCAAATAGTTAAAAACAAAACAAAACAAACAAACCTTCTTAAAGCAGAACAGCAATAATTCCAGATCAGAAGTAGTGAAGGAAAGAAGCAGTATCTGAAACGACCAGAATAGATTTCTAAAGATTTAACCGGTTTGTTGGACAGGAAGAATTATATAGGTCAGCCCATAACATCTGTAGGTGGAAAAACCTGGGCTAACAAACTTCTCTGTCACTTATGGGTAACCAAACTTTGGAAATTAAGTTTTCTCCTCATGTTCCGATCTACTCAATGTTGATAATATTGGTAGCTACCTCACATGTGTATTATGAGGAATGAATGAGAGAATGTGCACAAATCCTTTAACAGAATACTTTATTCAATGAAAGGTGGAAATAGGTTCGAAATTATTTTGGAAACTTACTCTATATTACTTATAATTTGTTAATTCTAATTATATTTATATTAGCTATATAACTTGTATATATTCATCTTTTCTTATATTCATAAAATCTCTATTAAAGAAACTCTCTAGTTATGGTCATTGCTAGATATCTATAGCAATGCTATCTATAGCAATTGCTAGATATCTAAGCAACGTGAGGACAGACACAATGCCTCACTTATTTATTCCACACTTCCTCCCCAGTGCCCAAAGAAAGTGTGTGGCACATATTTTTTGAATAATAGTAATTATTTGGGTGAATTCCATCTGAACATAGCAATCAAGATCCCAGTGGTCAGAATCAAGAGATCAGTTATACAGCAGCACGGAAAATATTACCTAGTTACTTGAGCAACTTATTCCTAATTAAATTTAACAATGAGATAGGTTTCTAGGATCTCTAATACATAGAATTCTATAAGCTTGAAGCTGCTCTTCCTAGTCTCAGAGGTGATGTTGCCCCATATGTTTTAATAACGTGCTTTCGAGAACAATTTTCTTCCTATATTTTGTAGTAGATAGAAATATATAATTATGTATGTTTATATACATATGAAAATATATTTCTATTTATCTTACAATGGGTCGGTAAAAAAACAAACCAATGATTCATCATTTTGCTTTTCTTAAACCCTGGGAAGTTTTTCTCATGTGATACATGCAACAAATAACTAAAATATGTCTTTGTGTGAGCAAATGCACATACAATACAGAATACGCTCATTCAGAATGGGGTAAAGTCTATTCTAATATTTATTCAACATTTCCTCAGTTCTATATTTTTGGAAAGATTATTGATCAATTTTATAATCACATACACCAAGTTAATATACCCTGACTATTGCACTTTTTATTATTAGAAGTTTAAAATATAACAATACAAACAGTGAAGAAAGTCCTTGTTGGCTAACTTTTTCCCCCCATAGTTTTTATGGAGGCCTCTCTCTCTAATCAGGATTTTGAGCTCTTCAATTGCTGAGCTAGCAAACTGTTTATAAGTTACATATGGTACTGGACGAAACTGCAGACTTTGCAAGACCTACCAAGAATTTCAGAAATGGTACAAAAGGACATATTAAGTGTATCCAGTTATAAAGGTATGACGGGAAGACACATTCAATGGCAGAGTAAATTCGTTCAGAAAAAGAGCAGCACAAGCAATCAAGATAACTAGTGTTACCACATTACCCTGAGAAAGGTATTGAAAATTCTGGCCTCCATCTTTGCTAGAGATAAACTCATCAGTTCACAGCTCAAGCCATCCAAAATAGAAAATGCTTGATTCTTACTCTCTCATAAATGGGTGAAATAACAAACCAAGTAAAGGAAGCATTTTTCAATGGTCAGAAAAGCCACCTTCTACTGTCCCTCACCCCCTCATCCCAGAAATGCTTCAAACCCATCCATGTACCATATGAAATTAGATGCATTAAATTTATTTCACACAGTCTCCATAATAGCTTTGGACCAACAACTTAGCAAACTAATGAAAGTAACTTCTGACTCAGAAGCATTTCTTTCCATTTGGAAATATTGCAGCCAAGGAAATTTTTTTTTTTGAGAAAAATATAGAAGGCAAATAATGTCATAAGTAAGAGAAGTGAATTGTGAATAAAATAGCATCCTGATGACGAAGAGGAAAGATGCATGTCTGACTTTGCCAGGGCCTTTGCAGCAGGGGCCTTTTTGGAAGTTGGGAATGATTGCATTGGCCAGAGTCTGTTTTGTTGTGCATGGAGCTTCCTGTTGGCTGGGCTGACATAGGGTGTTATTAAGCAATTTGGGCTGGAGCATCATTATTCTCCATGAAGAATTTAAAGAAGATCTTGACTTGAGCCTATTGCAAGAGGAGTCATGCTGTGCCATGTGGTATAAAAATATCATCACTCTTATGCCACTGGCACATTCAGACACCTAGTGGGATAAGCCAGGCACCAATGTTCAAGGTTTTATATAAGGTAACAGCTGCTTTGGTCAGACAGTTAATTAAATATGTTAATTTCCCATACAACCAACAGTAGCGACAACAGATCAAAGAGGGATTTTATGACATTTCTGGGTTCCCTCCTATACCCGGGAGGATGGATTGTGCCCACATCATCTCCCAGTCTCCTTTGTGCAGTAATGCTGCTTTTCCCCTTTGGAAACAGCCCTCTTCTATGACACTGCAAATATTGTACATGCTTTGGTACCACACTAACCACTGCCAATTGTCACCACTCCAGTCTTGAAAGGCTATTTGGGTCTCATCCCATGCTAGTGTTTGGTTAGTCAGTAAATATCACAAATCATGCTGAAGGCGGGGAATAGGCTCTTTCTCCATTTGTGTCATTCTGGCTTGGCATTTCTGTTTTATCTTTGTGGAACTGATAGAGCACAGATTGTAAATCACATCCTAGGCATGAGGAAGCACCAAAAGACTGTTCTAGATGGTGTTATGAGTTAATCACATGGAGTGCACAAAACTGAGAGTAAATTGTTTAAACACAATAACATGCAAATGTGCTTTCTGGCAATATGTGGCACTATGAAAGAAAGAAAATGTTCTCAATTCATGAAAGGAAGTAATAACAATATCTAGGAGTTATAAATGTAGCAGTGACGTGGAACCACTTATAATACTTTTTGCATCATACGGGAATTTTTGAAGATTGCTTTGGAGATGGCATTCTCATTGTAATAACACACCTGATTTTATGCACCTAAATGAAAGGTTCAGAGAATCTGTACTGTTGAAGAACAGTTTGAGCAGGTCAAGCTTTGGTGATCAGCATTTTGATGGAAATATTTACCAGCCTACAAGTTTCTCAAGGAACTTCGGAATGCTCACGGTTGTTGATTAGGTAATCATCAGTAGAATACCTATATTCTCATGTGTAATGTCACTTTTTTAGGAGGCAAGTTCTTGTATAGCACATATATTAACCATATTGCTTAAAAATGTCTACATTCTATACCATTAAACCTGAATGCAAAGTGACAAGGTAGGAAAGGCTAATGAACCAGAATTTCTGTCATAGTTGCCAGCATGTCTCTACTTTCTCATTTGTAAAATGAGGGGCTTGAGGAAATGAACTTTGAGATCATGTCCTGGTCTAATTTTCTATCTGAGGCAATGTGATAAAATCAAAACATTCTAACCTATCACCAACCAGCTGGTGACTTTGAGCAATTGGCTTAACTGCTCTGAGTCTCCAAAATTCTGTGTATATAAGGACATAATATATGTGAATATGGTTAATGAATTACAAAGTGCTATAAAGTATTAGTTTTTAATGAGAATCTTTATGTTTTAAGATTTGTAGCTCATTCTTTCAATAAAGGGTACAATTTTGTTTATTTAAAATTCTCAGAACAACAGTGATATTGGTAAAATTCAATCCAAGTTCAAGGCCTGAGAACCAGAAGCTTTGATGTCCAAGCTCAGGAAAAGATAGATGTCCCAGCTAAAGAAGAAAGAGAGATTCTTCACCTTTTTGTTCCTTCACCTTTTTGTTCCATTAGGGCCCCAATGAATTGGATGATGGCTGCCCACATGGGTGGAGGTGGATCTCTTTACTCAGTTTACTGAGTTAAATACTAACATCTTCTAGAAACACCCACACCCACAAGTAATGCTTTACTAGCTATCTGGGCATCCTTTTGCCCAGTCAAGTTAACACAAAATTAACCATCACATGTAACTATTAACCTATCTCCTTTCTCCTGATGTCATAAAAGAGATCACTGGGAAGTCAACTAGGAGAGAGCAAAGTCAACATCACAGAGTTGAGGAGGATTTTCAGAGCAAGTGAGAACAAAAAAATCCAACATCTAGTTGTTTAATTTGATTTCAAATCTCTAGATCCATCATAGTTTCCTCCTGAGGAAACAAATGTAGGTTCTAACTATGAGTACACAATGCATACAATATCTTACTGGGTGGGAGAATGAGAAGGGGGGTGATTCTTGAAATTATAAAATTATAATTTTTGAGTCAATTTTCAACATATTAAATATATGGTTTATAAGCCATTAGGAAAAATAATAGTGATGGATGATATAAAACTATACACTCTTTCCCTAAAGAGCAGCTGGAGGACAGGAGGGGCATGCTACCAGCGGTTTCCCAGGGCCTATGCTGGTGTATTAGGGCTTTCCAGAGAAACGGAACAATAGAACATATGTATATATGTAGGAAGAGATTTATTATAAGGTATTAGCTCACGTGATGGTGGAGCTGAGAAATCCCACAATCTGCTGTCTGCAAGCTGGAGACCCAGGAAAGCTGGTATAATTCAGAGCCAGAGAACTGCTGGTATAGATTCCAGACCAGGTCTAAAGGCCTGAGACCAGGAGCACCAAGAGCAGAAGATTTATGTCCCAGCTCACCAGTCAGACAGGGTTAATTCAACCTTCCTCCACCTTTTTCTTCTATTCAGGTCTTGAACAGGTTGGATGGTGCCCATTCTCACTGTGGAGGGCCCTCTGCTTTACTCAGTCCAGCAATTCACATGCATATCTCTTCCAGAAACACCTTCACACACACACCCAGGAATGTTTAACCAGCTATCTGAGCATTCCTTGGCCCAGTCAAGTTGACACATAAAATTAACCATCACAGTTGGGTATATGGATTCAAGGCACGATGACCAAACCAAGCACTGTATGAGATTTCCAAGTTAGTACCAAGGTAATCAGGGTTGAGCTGGTTATCCACATGCAAACATACCTAAAGAAATGAAGGCTAAAAATAAAAAGGGCAAAGATTCCACAGTTTCTAAATCAAGAGATTTCAGTTCATTAGTTAGAATTTGTGCAATCAGAGATGTTTCCTCAGGCTTTTCATGTAGTGATTGCTGTCTCAGGTGTAGGTCTCAAAGACGACAGTTATAAGAGCAGATTCCCTCTAGTGGATTCACTAACAAAGCTTCACGATCCATTCACCTCATTTACATTTTAAGATACTTGTTAGGAAAATGCCATATAAAGCTTTCCTTGATTTCAATTCCACATTGCATACTATCTCTCAGAATTGAAATTACCATAATACTTATATGGAAAACGTTTGGAGTGAATAAGACAGGGATTAAAGTTCAGTCATTTCCCTATCCCTTTTTTTTCTGCTTTCACTGCGAATGTTTTAAGTTAATATGTACCTGGCTCTGGTCTAAATACTTTATATATGTCATCTCTGATAAACTTTACACTAACTTTACAAGGAATGTAACTTTCCTTACAGGGAAAGAATATTTTACAGATGAAGAACACTAGACTTCAAATTGTAAAGTAACTTGCCCAAGATCACCCAGCCAGGGAATGGCTGAGGATTCCAATCCAAGATTATTTGGCTTTTCAACCTGAGTTCTTAATATTCCACCTCCCGACTTCCAAAGGCAGAAGCTAAAGAACTCAGCAAAGACCACCTGGCAGAAAGTAGGTCAAATAAAATTATTACAACATTAGGATGGAGCCTTAGATAGAATTACTCCAACAGCCTTATATTACTCTCGTGGAGCAAGGGAGAAATATGTCAGGGTTCTCTGGAGAACAAGCGAATCAAAGAGAGGAGGGTAATGGACTTGGAGAGAGGTCTCTAGTGAGGAGTTAAAGAACTCTGTCCTTCATCTTAATTTATTCATTAAAAAAATATATTAGTTGTAATTCCACTTCATATTTTATTTTTATAGTTTATGGAATACTTTAAAATAGTTTCCCTTATTTGATTTGATCCCTACAGAAGCTCTATTATGCAGTGGGGGAAGGGGGGAGTGTTATAATCTCAACTTTACAGATGAGAAAACTAAGATTTGAATTATAAAATTATCTTGAAATTGCATAACTAGTAGATCTAGATTTAAACACAAATTTTGTTTGTTTATTTGGGGTTTTTTGTTTGTTTTTAACTGCAAATGTAGTGTTTTTCTAACTACATTATCCCTTTTGAGATAACAGGTGGTCACCAAATGCATATGGAACAAATACTAAAAAAGTCTGATAAATTAATGATTAACTTAATAGTGTTGAACTCAAGTTAGCAACAAAGAAACAAAGAAAATGAATTCCACTAGAAATAAATGTAAAGGTAAAATTTAGATTTAAAAGGAAGAATTATCCTGAATTGAGGGAATTTTCTTGCTACAAGTTTGCCATGGGATCAACAACATACTGGAATTGTTCAGAAATTGTTAATGAAAGCAAGGCAGAATTAGGAGAAATCTATTGTTCTAGGGAATGGGAATGATAACTTTGTCTTCTCTGCTTTGGTCAGAACACAACTAGAGTTTTCAGTTCAGTAAGTGGTAGGACATCTGAGAGGAATATTGGCAAGCAGAAGTCCAGAGGAGATGACTAAGTGGTGAGATGGAGTCAGGAAATAGATCTGTCTCTTGGGTGAGGCAACTAAGGGCATTGTCCAGTACCATAAGCAGAGTTCTGAGGATCTGAAAACTATCATTTTCTTGTATCCTCATAACAACCTTAAACAGTAGGAACTAGTATTAACCCCATTTCACAGATGAGGAAAGTGAGAAGTGATCTCTCCAATACTCAGAGTAATAAGCTAGTTCATTTGCCATGAAAGAATTTAAGGATGTACTTGTAAAAGTATGCAGTTATGCTAGAGTAGTTCTAACATCACATAATGTCCTAGATTTATTTGCTCTTTAATGTTCTTTTGTTACTGCGTATGCCTCTTAGGTCTCAAAATTCAACTGAAGTTAAAGAAGTTTATTTACCTTGGTTAGCATAAATATATATAATGATATTAATATAGATAAATATATGTTATATAATATAATATTACAATATATATAAAATGTAGATAACTATAAATTTAAATTGGCTCTCAATTAACCATATATTTTACATATGTCATAAAATTTCTTAAAACATATTTCAACACCTTAATAAAATGTTTTCTATTTCATTCCTTGAAATAACTGGATCTCTTCTTAGCTGTTACTTTGTTTTGCCATTTTTTCCCAATTTTTGATTATTTAAAAAAATTGAATCATTAGGTAAACAAAAACAAGTAGCAAACAACAAAGAAAAAGTTCTATCTATCACTGCTCTGATACCAATTCACTAACACCAGCTAGGTGTTTTGCAAATTAATTCAATTTTAGCACTAACTACTTGTGCCTGATTCCATAAGTTAAAGGCAAAGTTCTCCCCCAAAGACTACCCTCACTTCAGATGCCAGCCACAAGTATTGGGGGCCACCTGCACTTCTGACCAGCTATAAATTTGGGGTTCCTACAATCCCTTCAAGTTTGATAATTTGCTGGAACAACTCACAGAACTCCCTGAAAACAATATACTTATTATTACAGTTTTATTATAAAGGATACCGATCCAGAACAATCAAATGTAGATGCATAGGGCAAGGTCTAGGTGAGGGACCTCTTAATGTAGATTGATTGAACTCAATCTCCATTCTTCCTCCCCTTTCCAAAAGCTGGGCTGGTCCAAAATTCCAACCTTCTAATCACATGATTGGCCTTTCTGGTGAAGAGCTCCCATTCTGAACTATCTTGGAAGCTTGCAGGTGTCACCTCATTAGCATAACAAAGACTTCTGTCAATCGGGAAATTCCAAGAATTTCTGAAGCTTTGTGCCAGGAAACAGGGAACAATATCAGATACATTCTATATTATATTATCTATCTATCCATCCCTCTATCTGCTTGTCTGTCTATTGGTTGTCTGTCCGTCCATCTGTAATTCAAGTAGCTTAATGTAGTTTACTATAAAAATGGCAGATCCTTTTTATGCAACCACATTTAAACGTTGAGAAAAATATGTGTAGATTTAGATTAGTTTTGGTCTAACATCAAAAAAATTCATGTTTAAGAGAAAATTAACCCTTTGTTGAGGCTTAATGAGGAAATTAAGGGATAGCTTTGACAGATTAGGCGTGCCCAGGATGATTCTGATGACTCCCCATGCCTTGCACCCCTTAGAAGAGGTTATCCCAGGTTGAGGACTAACTGGTCACTTCAGAGTGAATCTAAATTGCATGATTGGAAGGAGTTTGCAATTTCTTTCCCTAGTCTTTTGATTTCACTGTGATATTTTAATTAACTCTGTTGAGCCGACAACTCAATCTGATGCTTTTCATGGGGATTTTTGTGTGTGTGTCCATATATATCTCTGGGAGCAAAGGTATATTATCATTTATGTGAGGAAGTGATATGATCTTCATACTTGTTAATCCATTAATAAGGATATGTCTATCACAGACAGATAAAGTGAAAGGATGGGGGAAAGACACAATGCAGAGCAGCAGGGTTTCTGTGTGTGTCTAGCAGAGCATGAGAAAATAAGGAGGATGCTGGTTGAGTTTTCATTCTGTTCATTACCAAACTTGTGAACGTAATATAATAGATAGATATTGTAGTTCCTTTAATATAACGCACACACTTTATGAGGTTTATAACTTTCCTAAGGTTTTGTGGAAATGTTTATAGAAGCTTTAGAACAATTCTGAGGTCTAAAGGGAACATAGTCCCTGAAAATTGGAGTGCTCTGTTAGATGGAGGGGAGACTATAGGCATACATCCTGCTTCTGCAAGTTTGAGTTTTGATGCAAATACTGAAGCGACAGGTAGAGAGAGGAGAATTACCATGTCTGCTCATAGTCCCTGAAATGACTTCCTTTGGATAAATCTGCCACGGGAGAAACAGACTATCTGGTATTTTGACAAGGAAGAGTTTATAAATACTAGAAAAAACTTGGACCTTTGGCAAAGGAGAGATTATGAGAGGGGGCAGGGACAAAGAGTCAAACCAAGAATGTCTGGATGAAAAGAAGCCAACACTAAACAACATTGCTGAAGAATCTAATGATAGGAGTTTTAGTTGCAGAGAAGGCTGAGTAGCAGCAGTTTGGGGCATCTTTTACTTATTTTTCCTACCATACTTTTAAAGAAGAATTAGATTTCTAATAAAAATCATTCTGAATAATTTCTAATTAAGTTGAGACAGAGAAGGAAAATGAGACTTAAAATAAAAGTAGATCTTTATATCTCGAAATTAAAAAAATATTCACACCCACAAAATGGACTTGAGTGATTTAAGCTCCTCACCTAGCTGTAGAATTTCTCTAGCCGTTACTCATTAGATGAGGCAAGAATAAGAGGGCAGGGGTCTGATTGAGGGTCCTGCTTGAGCCTCAAGGAGGCTCAAAAAAGACAAAGCTACCTTGACAACACAGTATCTTATATTGACAAGTTCTCATTTAATTTGCTGCATATCCTTCTGTGTCACCATAGCTACTGCAAAGGATTCATTATTCATTAAATAAGTGACGAATATACTAAAAAATTGCAGCCACATGGGCTGCACAAATGCATTTTCATATTATTAACATGTCGCCAACTTGCAACTCCTCGATGTCTGAGTAAATGTTTTGACAAGAGGAGACAGCAAGGACAAATAAGAAGTAGCAGTCTTGAAGAAATTCAGCCCTCCTTCTAACAGCTTTAAAGTCTTAAGAGTGTTTTCGCTGGGGCAGTACCAGATAAATTGCTCTTATATGTGCATGCAAGAGGCTAAAATTCCTTTGAAAGTTTATAATTTCTCATGGGAAAACACAACATAAAAGTTACTTTTACTCATAGAAAAACAAAACCATATTTTCCTGTCAACCTTTGCTGTTGGGAATTTCAAACTTTTTGCATTTTTTTCCTGTGATTCTTAGCTGGCCCAAGGGACAGGCGTTTACAACATAATTTACTTTCAACGTGTCTCTGTAAATCATTGTAATACTCTCTATTGCTTGTGGAAAGAAAAAAAAAAAGCTCCCAGCGGGGCTTCTTGTCCCACTTTTCTTAGACTCCAAGAGCCCAAACACGGACAAAAACTTTCCCTTTTAACGTCCAGCCTCAAAGACAAATGCACACGAAGAAAACATCGTACAATGAGTTCAGGTAAAGTTAGAACTACGGGCAGGCATCCAGGGAAAAGATTATATTTTAAGATTAATTGGGAGAGGGGAGATTTGCCCTAGGTGATGTGGGAATTGTAGAAACGCTCAATCTTCCTGGAGTAGGTGGGTTGCCCTCAACCAAATGACTTAGGATCCTTTTTCATAAAAATCCTACGGACCTGTAGCATACTTTTGCCAAGCTATTAATATCAAGGCTCATTCAGTTTTACATGAGAATTTGATGACTTATACACTGGTTGAACCTTCACCTTTTACAACCTTAATGGGAATTTATTAGCTATTTCACAGTGTGTAAATTTGAATCTAGGTCAGATGAGGAAGAAAAATAGTGCATATGCAGGCCTAAAGAGTAACCAGAAAAATAATATATCAGAGCAAAAAAAGATAAGGTGCAAAATTAAACAGATGATTAAAAGTGTCTTGAGCAATCTGAGATTTGAAGACAGAACCTGATAAATTAGGACTCTGTACAGACTGTTTGGGCTCCAATTCAGGTGACCAGTAAGCCTGGTTCCTACACAAGTGCTGCTGATTAAAGAGTTAAAATATCATATTAACCTGCTTCTGCTAACTGTCCATAACAGGAAATGTAACCCAGGTGGGTTTGATATTCACAAGATTAAAGCGTATGTCTATCATCAAATGGTCACCACATTAAAGCTGTTTTAATGAGGCCTTGAGAGATAATGAATGAATGTCGCTAATTCACTACGGAGAAGACAGCCTGACCTTTTTCTGACCTCTTTGCTGCCAGGTATCTTAAACAACATATTAGTTCTGCTTAAAGGCAAAATGGGATGGTCCGTAAGATAAAAACAAGCCAAATGCTTAGGAGAATGACTTTTACTGGTGTTAAAGCCAGAAAAAAAATTTTCTCCCTAGAGTCCTTATAAAAAGAACACTGTGTAACAGGATGAAAATCATCCTCACTGACACCTTTATCTCAGACACAGCCCTCAGCTACACCAGGCTGTTTCCTATAGCACCCCTCAGTAGTGTCCAGTGACATCATGCCAGGAAAATACCACTAGGTAAGGGCATGGGTGGAGGACTATTATTTAAGGATATAACTCTCTGCTGGATTAACTTAATCCTGAGTAAATTTTAGAGGATTTAGGGGGACTGCTTATCTTTCAGGTAAGCCTTCATAAATATCAAGCATTTGATAGATTTAAGACTGTAGTGTATTAGAGATTGTACTTGCTAGAAAATACTCGGGGCACAGCCAATTTATTGTGATTCCACTTGTTTGGCCAGCAGCAGGAGTAGGGGGCAGGTCTTTGTAGGAACTGAGGATCCAGTGATGGCTTTTCTCAAATAAAAGATAACTTGTCTTCTGCTAAGAGATGAACAAAAGGAGTGACTATGATTAGGGAAGAAGGGACAGGCAGGAAATACTCCAGTGCCTGTTTTGGTCATTAAGTACAAAAATTGTCACATAAGGTAAAAGTAATACAAGTGAGAATACATTTAAGACTTGACCAACATAGATACAGTAAGTACTTTAAATTACAATGGCTTCAGATCTTTTTCTGGAAGAAAAGACATATGTTGGGTGGAATTGATGGAGTTTAAATGAGCCTTGTATTGGAGTATTCTCTCCTAAACAAGAAAGTTTACAGATGTAGTAAATGGATATTTTGGTTTTTCTATATGTGCACAGCCTCAGCTTTTTAAGGATATCATTAGTATAAAATATTGAAGAAAACTTAAGCAAGAGGGGAAAATCCTCAAAATTATTTTCCAGGCCAGATTTATTTTGGCAGTCACATTCAGGAAACTATGTAGTGTACCAAGATTTGAGTATTGTATTTGGACACTAATCCGTAACTGTAGTCATCAGTTTACTGACAACCATCTGCTTGGACACTACTCCCATGTTCTAATAAGTAATGTTAAATTAAAATGGCAACAGACAATTTCAGCAGCAAAAGTAAAAATGGTAATAGCACCCTTGAACTCATACAGAGGATTATGAGTCAAATAGTGATCCTATAACGTCACTATCCAAACACATTCAGGTGAAGAGTGATATCTAACTCTTTACATTACAACCAAGATCCTTGAAAGAATGATCTACATTCATTCATCTTTGCTTCTTTATCTTTGTTACCCACAGCAACCTTGCTTTGTCACTGCATTCCATTGATGAATCCTAGTTGTCAAGTCAAAGTTTTCTGTTATTATCTTACTTTATCTGAGCCATTGGTGTTATAGAGGTAAAACAATGGCTTAATAAATGTAGGGTACTCTTTACACTGTGGTGTTTTCTTAGTCCAGCTACCATATATATCCCAATAACTCCCCAGTACCCACATCTAATCTAGACCTCTTGCAGGACTGATAGACCTACACACTCAATGAGCTAGAAGATATTTCCTTTTAAATGTTTCCCAGACATACTTACGTAAAAATGCTCAAAACCAAACATCTTTTTTCCATACCACCCAACCCTACACAACATTCACCAAACCTTCCCTCCTGTTTAGTTTTGTCAAAATCTCAGGGAAAAGAACCACCATCTACTCAGTTGCCCACGTCAAAATCCGAGTCATTGTTGATTTCTCCTCCTTTCTTTTTCGTAAACCAATTAGTCACAACGTCCTGCACATTAGGGTACAAGTGAATGAAAATACAATATAAATTTGCTTAAGAAAAAAATCATTAGCTCATTTACCTGAAAACTTCAGTCCTCCTTGGCTCTATGGCTTAAATTCTGTCCTTGGGCCTTCTGAGGAGTCTTTCCATCTCTAAGCTCTGCTTCCCTCTGTGTTGTTTCTATTGCTGTAGGTTCTCCAGTTAGGGTGGGCAGACGGCTGCTGATAGCTCTAGACTCATAGCCCATCCTCTCAGAAATTCTAGCTGGAAAAAACGTGGCCCTTCCTCAAAAGTTTCAAACGAAAAATCTGAGAATCTAATCTTATTGTCTGTTCTGCTTGAATTAGACCAAGTGCTTATCCTTGATCCAAACAACGTGGCAGCGATCTGACTGGTCAGTATGAGTTACATACGCACACCTGGGATACGGCTGAGATTACTACCATTTATGGCACAAGAATGAGAATTGTGAAGTGTTAATAGCACAGAAATTAGGGTGCTTTACCAACAGAGGGAAGTGGATGCTAGCACAATATTCCAAAAATGTACATTTTTTTCTGAACATGAGCAAAATATAGAAAAGGAAAATAAAAGTGTGAGTGTATTAAACTATAACTTTGATATAATGTTAACAATACGGTAGGAATTGGTGAAAAGTAGGCATATTTTGGAAGTCATCTGGGTTCCCTTGGAAAGCTTCTATCTGTATTTATCTCCTGAGCATGCAGCAATTTTTATGTATAGGAAGGCTTAGTGGTTTTACTCTTTCAAAATGAATTCTGGATTTAAAAAATAGATAATTAATTTAGATTTCCCTAACTTAGTGGAATAATGGTTCAAGGGAGAGACTGAACATAAGAGAAGTTGTTTTTTAGTTTGAAGAAAAAGACTTAGGAATGAATTAAATCATGGACGATGAGTACGTAAAGATTTTTCATACTAATTTTACCCACCAGCTATTCCTTTCCACTGCAAATTAAACAAAGGGAAAAGCTTAATTTGCAGAAAGAGGATTTAGATTAGGCATAAGGAATCTGATGTTGCCATGCATGTTGAATGCACCTGTAGCAAGAGCAGACCTGCAGGTAGTTGTGGCACAGAAGTGTGCTTTGCTGGCTGCAAGCTCATGTTCCTCTCTGGTCCTTTCCTCTTAAGGAAGCAGAAAAGCTCCGGGTTGGGTGCTAAAATGCATTCACTGTGGGAAGGAGGTTATGCCTTTCTCTTCCGCTACATTTCTATTAAACTGTGAAAGATGCTATCTTGCCAGAACGGTTTGTACCAGGGGTTCTCAAAATTCAGGAATCGGAATTACCTGGAGGGCTTGTTAAAACACAAATGCTAGGCCACACCAGCATAGATTCTGATTCAGTAGGTCTAAAGAGGGCCTGGGAATTTTCATTTCTGAAAAATTCCCAGGTGAGACTGAAGCTGCAGCTCCAGGCATCTAACCTTGAGAATCACTAGTTTCAACATTGTCCTGTTGTGACAAAGAAGACTCTGGGGATTCTTTTAGAATTAGGTGACTTTGAATTGCAAATGTCCAGGTAGTTCTATATACTTAATGAATTAATTGTAAGCCTCTATAAGCAGTATTTTCTTAGAATCTTTTTTTAATCAAATTTGGCTCACATAGAAGAGTTTTCTCACTTTGTCTTAAAGTTTTAGGGCACTGGAAATCTTACTTTTAGAGAACTCTAGCTTGTGGCCTTTTCCCTAGCGATTGAATATTTTCCTACAGGCTGAGCTCCACTCTGTTCTATCATGTCTCCAGCCAAAGTATTTCCCCTCCTCAGCTGAAAAACATAGGCCTAATCAGAATTTCAGAGAATAAGGCATGGGTCTTGATATTTTTATAAGACCTCACACCCAGTGAAAATAAAGTGTCCAACTGGCCTAATGTTTTTGCAATGGGTCCTCACGGTTTAGGATAACACGTCCAGCAACAGGATCATACACAGATTCAAAAGCACTACATCTTAAGCAACCTAGATGGAAGTGGAGATGGGGTGATCTGGAACACTGTTCATTTTTCTGAAAAGTGGTTCTAATTGTGAAGAAGGCACTGCAGTCAAAGAATCACACAAGAATCTGAATACAATTGTTTCATGACATGTAAGCATGAGATAAAAGCAGTATTTCTAAATGGACATTTTACAGAAAAGGTGGTTTTAAATATGCATGAATAATAAAATTATAAATGTTAAAAAAAAAAAAAAAAGAAGAGATATCACAATGAGAAAAAATTCTCTAACTGAACTCTCTTTTTCTCTTGAATGAACTGGCTCCTTGGCTACCTTGAGTAGTTCGCTCACGAACTCATGAACTACTCAAGGTCACAAACTCCAAGGCAAGTAACCATAGTCTGAGTTCCAGTTGGTTCCAGAAAAAGTGAGAACCCTTCTGCTTTAAGTTAGAAAATTCTTCCCTTACTTTTTTTGTCTGTTGTGCACCAGTTAGATTTTGCCAAGGGTGCAGAGGAGAGGAGACCCTTGTGTGATTTACCTGTTTTCTTTTTTCACATCCCCTAACCTTGGATGCTCTGGGGCCTCCTCAGTTTACTGACAACACTAATGTTAGCAGAGAAGTCTCCTATCAGTTTGGAACTAGCTTGTTTAAACTGGCGGGAAGAAATATCCCTCTGCCCATTTTATGTATGAGGAAATTAAGGCTCTTAGAAAAATCAGTGAGATAATGCATGTAAAGCACTTACTTCATGGTCTAGCATATAGTAAGCTGCTATTATGCATAAAGCGTAGTAACTCTCTTCAGAAGTTTATATAGATTGCACATGTAAACAATAACAGAGTTAGGTATAAAGGCAAATGGAATGGAGAAAAGGGAGCGATGCCCAGTGTGGAGAGCCTACAGAGAGATTCTCAGAGGACGGGACTCTTGAAGCCTGTGTAGGAATTCAGTAAATGGTAGAAACACTACATTTATTAAATGGATATATAAGAACATAGATGATTTCACCATAACATTTAGATAAAATGATGCCTCATTCTGATGCGATATAAAGAGATGGATTTGATCAGAACTATCTTTTTTTTTCTTTTTGGTTGAATTATAATGTGTAGTCAATGGTCCCCAAAGGTGGTGATTCATCGAAACAGTAGAAGAGCTGCTAATAAACACGAATTCGAGATACTTTGGAAATTCCAACTCGATTTCATAGAGAGAGACGAAGGTGGGGGTGGAGTAGCAACGAGTTCTATGCTTTTAAAAAGCTCCCACATGTTTCTGGTTATCAACAAGTTCTGGAAACCATTGGGTTAGTACAGCTGTTTTCCTCCCTGGCTGAACATTGGAATCACCTGAGGCCTTTTTAAAACGACCCAAACTGAAGCCCTGCCCTAGTCATCTCTATTTTATTTTTTAAGTTCTCCAGGGTTGTAATGTGCAGCCAAGGTTGAGCGTCACCACTGGAAGCAGATGAGTATCTTGCACTCAGCAAAAGGAGGGTGGCTGGTGGGGGCAGGCGGGAGGAGGGAATAAAACAAATATTAGAAATAACAAGGCACTCTTCTGGAGGTTTTATTATGAATTATAAGTACTTTGAATCCATTTTATTATTATTGTTTTACCCCGCCTTCAACCGCCAAATGTTGGACAGGGAACAGGACAGGGGAAGGCAGATACTAGTTCTGATGCTCTTTTCCACCAAGCAATTCAGCATGAAATGCTTCTTGCAGTGAGTACTTGCAGCTTGCAGTAAGAAATGAAGACACGTTCTCCACAGCATCCCAGTCTAAAATGGAGCACAGTCTCTGTTCTTCTTCTGATAAGTGGGATAAGTCCTTTTACCCTACAAATTACAGTATGTGGGCAATTCTCCAGTGGATGTGCAATCCTGTTTTCACTCAAAAGCAGGTTTGGGGGAAAACATCTTAAAATTTCAGAATTTTTTTTTAATGTAATATGTCAAATTCATTTCAAAAGAAAGAAAGAGAAAGACAATTAAGGTGAGAGATGAATCAAGTAACCATCAGTCTTTCAGATTGCAAGTTTTGAAACTCAAGAGGATGCCATATTTGGGAAGGGATCATAATCCACTTATGGAGGACATTTCTATTTTAACTATATGTTAACAACCATTGAGGACAGGTCTTCAAGTAAAATGGGTCTTTGACTAGTCCTCATTTTGAGTTGTCCAATATAGGATGAATGTTTTAAGGCTTTCCTTCAGTTTGGGTGTTCATGATTCTATGTCCGTTGTTTGGCACATAGAAATATTTGAAGGCTTTGAAGAAGAAGGAATTAGATATTCTATTTAAGATTGTTAAAATTAACTGTGAATTAAGTTCGTGATACAAATGCTACCACGAAACAAAAATGTGAAAATTTGTTTTCTTAAAGGTATATCTTCTGTAATTCTGGAGAGTTGGAAAAATAAACTCATAAGTAGATGTGAGAGAATGCCTCAAAGTTTTAATATTTATAATTAGAGATGTTTATGACACTATTTCCAAGTGAATAATATATTTAAGATTAAAGTTAAACAATATTCCATTAATCTTTCACCAAATTAATATAACTCTTTCTTCCATTTTTTGAAGCAAATTTGCCAGTAGTTTGTCCCTGGCAGTTAGTTAACAGAGCTTCAAAGTTAGAGAACCACTGATGTGTGTGTGTGTATGAATTAACTACATATGTATTTATGCAAGGTATTTTGTCTTTCCTCTAAGCATTTTTTTCTCCCTATCTTCCTCTATTTTGGATAATTTGAGTATCTATATCTTTATTGGTGCAATAGCACTATTTTAATCTAACTAAAATCTGAGATAGAATGACATTCTGTTGGCTTTTGTCTGAACTTTATTTTGATGTTTCTGCTTAATGAGCATACACTTTTTAAGTTTTAAAGCATGGAAATAATCTCTCCTGTGTATTTTGCATTAAATGCCAAAAATTTTTTATATAGGTCATAGACTAAGCCTGAATGTAGGCCATTAGTTACTAAGCAATAATATTTATACCATATATCATTTATTTATGATATATGAATGTTTTATGTTGTGTGGAGGTACTATAGCTGTTTCCTGGTTTATCTCCATGATTAAGTTTCCTGCATAGTATTATAGAGTATGGAGCGTGACACAACTCAAATGAGTAGAAACCGTTATCTAAGTCATGAATCCTATCCCACCTCAGCCCACTTATTATAATATTTCTCTTCAGGGATCTCCTTATATCCAATTAAATAATTAAAGAGAACACTTGATTTATTTTACTTTCCTTTATCTATAATGACTTAAAAGAGGAAGATGAGAAGGGAAACAGAATGTTGATCCTTTTAATAACTATATGCAGTCTTTTACCATGGTTTGCTGGAGTAAGAAGAGAGAGAGGGCTCAATTTTGCTCTTCCTTAGGAGGCCCCTTTGAGGTGGGGAAAGCACGCCAGATTGGTCCTAAAAAGCATCCTTTTATTCCCCAGCAGGTGCCAGCCAGTTCTGACATATTGTCCGTATCCATATAGATAGATACATATATATGCATGTGCAGGTGTGTGTGTGACATATAAATAACTTGCTTTTATGGAGAAACCAAAGATCAGATAAGCCTTGAATGGGAAATCAGATCATACTACTTTATCTGGGAGGATCAACATTCTTCTTGCCAGAGAACACGTAAATGCACACATCTTACCCACCTCATATTATTTTAGTATTGAGAATCTTTCCAAGATTCAACACCACTCAATGTGTTGATAAATTATTGTATTTTATGAAAATTTTAAAGTGATTAACATTATATAATTAGGCCACAGCATACTGTGAATATTAATAACATGTTTTATACATTGTATATTACTATTTGGCTCCAAAGGTTGTGAAATTCCTCTAAATTTTTTTTTTCTACTCAGAAATTTACTACAATCACCATGTGTGGGGACAATGTTATTTTTGCTTTGCTTTGGCTTTGTTTAAAATGAGTTGTTAAGTGCTTGTGACAAACAGTACCTAAAGTTTTACCTCCTCCTTGAAGCTTTGCTGGACATTGTTTGTTCATTCACTCGTTCATTTAACAAATATTTATCAAGTACTAAAGCATGGTCTCTGTCTTTTCCGGGTGAAAAACTTATACTTCTACGTCTGATATATATAGTCACTCTTGATCTTTCTCCCAACAAAAGCCCTGGAAAAAGCAAACAGACAAACAATAGCCTCAACATTCTCTTAGTTGATTTTTATACTTTTATAGTACTGTTGCTGTCTTCCCGTACCCCAGGTTAATTCTCTTAAAGTGCTCCTTTGGATGTCCGCCACACTGTTAACACACACCTCTCAGAAGCTCGTGAGATAGGAGGTCCTTTATAAAGCCTTAGGTTGCTGTTATGCTCTGTTATGTTTGTGCCAGTCTGGAAAGTGGACCTGATACCTGTAATATTGGAAACCTCGTGTATTAGTTTCCTAGGGCTACTGTAACAAGGTACCATAAACCGAGTGGCTTAAAACAACAGAAGTTTATTGTGTCACAGTTCTGGAGGCTAGAAGTTTGAGATCAGGGTGTTGTCAGTGTTGGTTCCTTTTGAGAGCTATGAGAAAGATTCTGTTCCATGACTCTTCCTAACTTCTTGTGGTTTGTTGGCAATCTTTGACATTCCTTGGCTTGTAGATGCATCACCTCTATCTCTGCCTTCACATTCACATGACATTCTGTGTGTGTGTTTGTGTGTGTGTGTGTGTATCTGTGCCCAAATTACCCCTTTTTATAAGGACACCAGTCATAATGGATTAGGGCCCCCTCAATTCCAGTATGACCTCATCTTAATTAATTACAGCTGCAATGACCCTATTTCCAAATAAGGTCACATTCTGAGGTACTAGGGGTTAGAACTTCCACATATAAACTTTGAGGGCTACACAATTCAGCCCATAACACCTTTCTATCAATTGTGAATCATACAAAAATGGAGTAGGGAGAGACTTACAAAATGACCTCTGTGCATGAGCTCTGCATCACCTCTTCCCAGTCTTCTTCTATAACCAATTGTGTCTTGTCAGGACCTAAATTTCTTCACGATTTTGAAGAGAAATACAAGAACATATTTCATTAGGAAGGATGGTGACTAGAGGCTATATTTTGTTTGAAGAGAGAGAGTGCAGCTTAGAACATATTGTACTGTCTGTACAGATGTGTCACTTTTAATCTTATAATTTATGTTTTAGTGATAAAGTTTATGTTGGATAGAGTTTTTATTATTTTTTACCTAATAAAAACATATGTCCATGGTTACACATATACACTTCTAGAAATGTGGTAGTAGTACCCACATGGCATGCTTATCTTGTGATTATTTTTGCCTAAATCTCATTATACCAGAAGCTGCAGGATGGGGAGGAGATTTAGGAACTCAGGGTCACATGTCTGCCTTAGTAGCTTCATAAGCTACTAAGACATCAAAAACAATTCCAAAGGATTTCTTTTTATTTTTCTTAACTTTATGTGGAAACCGGGTTATTCTGGGTGTTGGAAACCAATTAGGTTTTAGATATTTGATTTCATTGTGGATTCTACACTGTAAAATAAGCAATAGTTCAACAAAAATTTACCTTTATTTTAACCATATAGATAGTTGTATCTCCATTGCCTCCAGTGGCAGCTGGGCATTTTAGTAGATATCTTCCAGAAATGTTGAAATAATTTTATATGACTCTTTTCTGATTTTGACTTAATGAATTGCCATTGACTGTGTATGTGTGTGTGTGCATGTGTGTGCATGTGTGTGTGTGAGAGAGAGAGAGAGAGAAAGGGAAACTAATTTCATATGGCTGTTTATTAAGAATTACTAAGACCACAAAGAAGGATGTTTCTCTATGGATTCTTTGGCTTGCTTTTCCTCATATCTAAGTTTGATACATTTGGGGATCTTGCACTACTTTGTGCCCACCCAGAACTGTAAACTTTCAAGCTCTTACAGTCTTTACCCTGGTCGTAACCTTCCCATTAATAAAAAAAACTAAGAGACATACTGAACTCACATGAATGAAGTTACAATATAGGGGACTGTTTCTTGCTTTGCTAGAAACCAGTGGTTGAAATCTGGAAATATTTCAATGGAAAATAAGGCTGCAGGTTTCCGGAAACAAATCCACAGTACCTGATGCTTCACGGGTAACATAATGACTGTGTTAGGTGAGGACGCTAGAAGGTGTGCGTGTGTCTGCAAACAGTTGGATAGTTCTTTCCAATTCTTCCAGACAGATTAGCTTCACTATATTTTTACAGTTTGAATGATTTTTTCAAGGTAAGTCACCGCCACAGTCTAATACCTTTTTTTGGCAGTCAACGATGTGTGTCTTCTCAATAGCTTTGGAATCTGTCTTATTGTTGTATCTTGTAAGTTATATTAACATGGAGTGCAAGAATTAGGAGAGAACTAGGGAATACGTTTTGTAATATTTCACAAGGTCTTCTGGAAGCTTAAGAAAATACTCCTGAAAACTTGTCCCCCTGACCCAAAACTTCTTATCCCCATGTCAGTAAATTAAGCCATAGATTCCGAACTAAGCATGAGGTTTCTCATTTTATTTTCAGCTTTTAGGATTTGCATAGTAAAATCTCTGATTGGAACAATGAAAGGATAGGATGCAAACTTCCTTAAGGAAAGTGTGCTCTGGGTTTATTTCTTTGTTTGTTTGCTAGATTTATATGGCACCTTTGACCCAAGGTCTGGGGCACTTTCTTAGGTCAGCTCCTTCCCCACCTTTTTAAAATTGATCACTTGAGATGTAATCTGTGATCACCCCGGTGACTCCCTCTAAGCTCCCACTGGCATCACGCACTGGCTGCTCATGTCAGAACCACAGAAAACTACAGCATGTCAGATCCATGCAACGCCAGCTCTCCGCGGAGAAAGACATTCATCAATGTCTTATTGAAACTGATGCCTTCTTTGGGAATTTTTTTATTGTGAAATTGTGTCCATGAGACTAATAAAAAAACCTACCCATATTCAAGAAAGTACAATTGGTCGTTATTTTTGCCCCTTTTTATTTCCATCAAGGAATAAATTTCTTAACAGAAAATATACATCATGTTACTTCTCCAATGCTAGTGCTAAAAGGCACACAAGTCTTCAAGGAGACAGCTGATCCAGTTGAAACCAAGTGAGAAGAGACAAATCACGGGTCTGGGAAGAGGAGAGTGATGGCAAGGGCAGTATAGGTTTACTTCTCAGGGCAAAGCTACTTTTCTGATGAGTAAGCTTTTCTCCAAAGCCCCTCAGTTTAAAAAAGAGAAGGATGATGGAAACTGCCTTGGTTAATTGTCACCTCACACCTTTCTTTAATGAGTGTCCTAGAAGTTTATGGTTAAGTTACCCTGGTGACTCAGGTGGGGTTTCCATCAACTCCAGCTGAGGCTGTCAGAATAGGAAAATGGGGGTCCATTTTCTGATTAATGAAAATAATAATTATGTACAAATGAAAGCAAAGAGAGAAAGCAAAGAGCTTCCATGTTACTTTAAACAAAGAAGAGTTAAGGCCTTATCTTAACTATGTATTGGCACCGCAATGCGAAATGGTCATGCAAAATTAATTTTTAATGTGTTCAATTTATATTAAAAATTTCTGCAAGTGTGTGAATTTTTTTTCCAAGGCTGGAGTGCTACTTCATTTACAATATTCCCTGAAGGTGTTTTTTTTTAAAGAGACTCTTAAACTGAAGCCATTTTAAGGGTTTTATGAGACATTATGTGAGCTTTCATATGCAAGTTAGTCGTTAAGTACCAGATATTATATTCTGTAATATGCTTAAGTGATATTAGAGGCTGTATATAGCCTGCAGTAATGGCTATTGCTGCTTTTTTAATTTATCAAGAAAATGTTGCTTAAATAAGGAGCAAATCAATGCTGGGTTGTACAAAATATAAATGTAAGGAAGTAACAGTATTTTTTTATATACTTGCTTCTTCCAGCTTCACTGAGAGGGAAAAATACAACGGCCTTTCAGGGCTTATATTGACAGAAATTGTCAAAAAATAAAACAAAACAGCATATTTAGAATTAGAGAGCTGTTAAGAATACACAGAATGACACTGAACAACGGATACCCATTGCTACTCAGTGCTTCGTGATGGATATAAAGACAAATTTTATGCCCTTGATAATTGTTTTTTGTATGCTTTCTGGCATTCAGACAAAGTAAAATCTCTTACTTGGATTTAAACCAGTTAAGGCTTTCACTATTCTGCCTACAAAGGGAAATATTTGTATTAAGCTGGATTCATTGGTCAAGCTTTGAAAAGCATGGATAAAACCCCCACCTGGTGAGTGAAATTGACTTAAAAAAAATTAAAGACAGCTTTTTGTGCAATGCTCCTCTCACTCTGCAACCCAGCCACCACCACCACCAGCTAGTTCAGAATGTTGATAATTCTGTAGTTGTTTAAACAGTATTTTAACATGCTTCTAAATTGAGATTTTTATTTGGCAAGAAATAAGACATGACTACGTATTGATAAGCTATGTATTGTATCCAGGGGCTTATCATTATGAAAATATGAGTTGGGCCTAAAAATAAATCACTTCTCATTAAAAAAAAAAAATTATGTCAAAGTAGTGAATTACCCTAAGCAAAATGAAGATTCTCTCAATTTGGCAGTATGAAACCTGTTTTATATTTACATTTTTATATTAAAAGCAAATGATTTCTTAGTTGAGATTATTCCCTTGAACATTTTCCTCTACTATGGGCATTATCAACATACACTTACATATATATTTTGGGTTTCTTAAATAGTGTCTTAAATATCACCAATGTGCTTTGGAAGTTTCACACATTGAACTCACATTACTCAGAATTCCAAAAAAAGAAATTTCAATTGCATTTTTCTTGACACTGTGTTTTGTGAGACAAATAACAAAATAATAAGCCAATATACAAAACAACTTTCAGAGACTATTATAGGCTCAGTATGTGTTTAGTCCTTCCATATCTAAAATGTGGGTTACTGATTGTTTATTGATTAATTTTTTTTCATTCCACAAACATTTACTAAGCACCAACTATACTCCTGACATAGTGCTCTGAGGTTCTGAGAGCAGCTAAATTGCCTTCAAAATCACCAACAAAAAAAGTGTATTATATTCACTATAATTTCAATGATCAGTGTATTTTTGGTTTCCTAATTCTTAAAGAATGATAATAAAAATCTTTTATATGAGAGATAACTACCAGATAATCAGAATGTTTGTTTTCATTAGAGCACTCTATAGCCAACACTTTCCAGAGTTTTCTGCTGCTTTTTCAATCTTGGGATGAATCTCACTGTATTTACTAACTATCCTTACTGTCATTTTTTTAATGTCATTATGGGCAGAGTTGTCTATTTGGAACCCCTTCAAGCTGTTGAATCTTTCTATGTATTCACAAGTTTCCTGGTCCCCCTGGGTCCCAATAAACCCAAAGCTGCATATTTAAAAGGAAGACAATATTCCAACTTAGCCCTCCGCCTTCCTTGGCCCAGCTGCAGATCCCTCTCCTACGTTCTCCACTTTGCATTATGATTAAATACATTTAAAATCAAAATCATCTTTTCCACTTGCCTTTCCTCTCCCAGCTGCTGATTCCCACCCAATCCTTCTTTTGGAGTCAGAATTAATACGAATATTTAAAATCAAAATCATCTTCTGTTTCCTTGCCCTAGCCGAGCAGCTGCAGATTCCTACTCCCGGTACTGTTCTCAGTCTGGAGAGCACCAAAATGTTTCTCAGAAAAATAATACGAAGTTGGTTTTTCCTTCCAGAACTGCTAGTGCTTTATGGCCCTCAGTTTAACCTGTTTTCTTTTAGAAGGACAATGAACATGATCTTGCCAGAAGTTAAGTGTATCAAATTGTGGGTGTGTGTGTCAGAGGATAAGCTTGCTTTATTAATTAATAATATTGATATAAAATGACAGGGAGGTGCTCTGTGCCATTCATTCTTATGGAACATATTCTAACATGTATGTATATGCTATACATTTTTGACAAATACAGGAAAATAAAAGTGAATACAGCTTAGCTCTACTAGATCTTAAAATAAATATTCAGAAGAAATAAGGAGAAACAAGCAAATAAAGTTTTTTGGCAGAGAGTTTATTTATTTAGCAACAGAGATGCAGTTGCTTACACTTTCTACAAATGTTTTATCTCTTTTTCCGTAGCACCTGTCCCTGAGTGAATAGAACCACATCTGTCTCATCTTGGCATAACAAGTACACATCTACATCTGTGAATGATGATTCCATTTTTGAAGGAAACAGTGTATACTTTTGCACTCCTGCAGTCTGGTAAAAAAAAAAATTGCACAATGGATTTTGTGTCTTGCAGGAAGGCTTGTAAATAGTGAATAGAAAGTTTGGAACTGGTACAAAAATATTGAATTTGCAATTCAGGAAAGCTATGAATTTTACTTATATCCTTATGTGCATATTGTACATGTAAATGTATATATTATTAGATTAACATAAAATATCAGATAAAGAAAGGATTCACTTAGTAGAAGGTGTAATTTAGAAAAGAAAATGCTTTAGTAAACACTTCAATATTTTACAAGCTCACAGGATAGTAATGGTTTGCATATTGCATCAGAAATATTTTCTGAAAGAAAATGATTAATTTTAGGTAAGGAAGAATTCGAAGTCTTAATTGATACCAATTAGAGTTACCGATTGTGATAATTTAGGGCATTTTGTATTTTGCACATTTCAATTTTAATACAAATAGCCAATCTCTATGCAGGATCTTCTAATAATTAATGAAAGGGTTGAGGGGAGATGGAGGATCCTGAAAGCCATCACTTCAGACAGATCCACAGCAGAAGCTACAGTTCAGAAGATATACAACTTTTCTTTCCCCTAAACCTACACTAATTGCTGTGATCTCTATTCAAAACCACAAATGTGGCTATCAATCACCCTTTCTCTTTTTTTTTTCTCTCTTTACCCCACATCCACTCCAATCTCCTAGTCCTAGTCCATTTTATTTCATTCTTCTACTATTTTGTTGCAATTTACTACCATTCCTTTTCTGGATTCTGCGAAAGCCTCCAAACTGAACTCTTGGCCTCAAGACTATCTTCTTTCCAACCTCTGCTCTCACTGCACCCGGAAAGGACATTTCTGAACTCACCTCTATTCTCAGATTTCTCTGCTTAAACCCTTCAATGGTTCCTATTGTCCTCATGAGAAAACCCAAACTCAACCCCACACCTTGTTTAGAAAGGCCTCTGGAATAGTCTGTGAGGCTCAGGCAGCCTGACCTCTTTCTTCCTCCCCCCACCCCTCCCTCTCCCTACTACCTCCAGCCACTGGTGAATTATTTTCATTTCTTGAAACTCTTCCCATGTTAGCATTCTCTCTCTCTCTCCCTCCTCCTCCGCACCTTTGAGCTTTTTCATTTGTTATTTCTTGTACCTGCAACAGTTTCTCCTCTTGCCCCTTGCCAGCCAGCCCTCCACATTACTTTACTACATAATAGCAAATGGGGATGGGTAGAACTATGTGTATATATATGTGTGAAGTCAGTGGGTGCAGGAATTATGAACTCCAACTTCATGACCTTCCCCCCCCCCGTTTTTTTTCTGTAGATGCCTATTTACTGTGCGCAGAACACTGACTTAGGCACTGTGAGAATATTTTTAAAATGCTGTTCCAAAGTTTGGCAATACACTTAGGAAAATTGAACTAATAACAATCAGAGTATACTCTTGTACAAAATAAAAGTGACACAAGCAAGGTGTATAGGAAAGATAGATTATTTTGCTGTTTGGTGCAAAGAGTGAAGGTAATTCCTTTGACATATTATTACCCTTTGATATGCCATTACCTCACATTAATCTTTTTCTACAATTAAAATATCCAGGTTTTTGATAATGCTGATATAATGATTTGAGGCTTTCCAGGATAATCCTTTAGGTGATTCCATAAACCTCCCTGGTTACCATTTCCCAGAGTTTCATAGGTCTTGCATTTATGAATCTCAGCTTTATTCCTCCTGCTTCTCTGAAAGTCTATTTATTTTTTCTTGATGGCACCACAGTGAGAAGCAAGAACAGCTGCTCTCCATGGCTGTGTCTGTTCTTATCGCTTGAGTCCTGTATCTCACCTACCTTTCAAATAGCACTAGGTTCTCGGAAAAATTGCATCCGCAAATTTAACCGGGTTTTATTTTTATTTCAAGGACACTGCTTGTCCCAAGGTGATTGCTGCACTATTGCATTACCATCTCCTAACTTCCCGTGAGAACCCCCAACTGCTCACACATCTTCTATACTTTGCTGTGTACACTGAGTTGGAACTGACTCAGTGTGCTGCAGTGATGACCATTGGCACACACCTTCCTAAGTACTTTTTTTTCATCTGAAGGCGAGAAGAGCAAGCTGCATAATTTACCAGCGCTTCCTGGGTGGCCACACCTTCCTTTTCTTTCCTGTCTGGCCTAACCCAGCTGCCATCTGCTCTCCTAAGCACCCGGCGGCCTCCTGCACTTGACAATACGCTGCAGTGTTACATGCAGAAAAATGAGCTGTGATAGAAATCTGAAATTCTTTCTCCATCTATAGTGTGTCCCATTTCCTGCGTTTTGTTGGTTGCAGCCAGTTCATGATGTACGCTTGTAAGTTTCCTTTTGCTTAGTTTTATTCCAAAGAAAGAATTTAAAAAAAATCAACCTAGACAGTTATATAATGTTTATTATTTATTGATAGTACTCTGGATATTAAATAAACATATAGGCAGGCCGTTTTTAAAACATATAATATATACCCAAGAGAATAAAAGGAGTGATTTCAGTCTAGTGGGGAAATTATATATTTAGGGAACTTTTCAAAATATGTTACTCTATCAATTTTACTGATCAATTGAGTCTGAATTTAGATGTTTTAAAAACACACATTAAAAAATATAGATAAAAAGGATCTTTATCTGTTGGAAATGTTCTTTTTTTCTAATTTTAGACATGCCTATCATTTACAAATTCCTCAGATTTCTCAGCTGATCCCTGCTGTTATGTTTGGAGTTAACATTATTATCTAGAAAAAAAATCTGCAATAAAATACCCGAGAATGAACAAAGAGCATTTAAAAGTTGCAGTCTAGACTTTGGGTCAATTCTTTAATAGTCAAGATAATTTTACTTCTGAGAGAAAAAGAAGCCTTAGTACCAATAACCACCACATATACATATGGCCTATTAGTAATTTTTAACCTCAAATACATTGATTTCAATTGCTTTAATTCAAAATTACTATACATCTTCAAACCACAGAATTGATATATCAAATTTTATTAAGAAAAATCTTATGTTTAGTAGATGTTTCGTTATTTTTTCCTTTTTGACAATTTAAATAATCAGTAAAAATTTAGAACTATTGACATTCAAGTTCTGGATTCAGGAATAAAATTATTGACCTTAAACAAATAGACAGCCTGTTATTTCTCCAGCAAAAATGGGTTTATTCAGGATCAGCAAAGAATTGTAATTCTGGATGCAACTATGGCAAGCCAAGTGCAAGTCTCCCAGCAGCAAGGGAGGTCTCTTTTACAGAGGGGAAGAGGAAACTGGGAGGGCTACTGTAAACAAAGAATCTATTGGAGAAATTGAGAGTTGGATGTGTAGTGGCTTTGCATGGCTGAGTTGTGACAGTCTCTCATTGGCTGAGCTTCTTGCTGGTCAAGAAGAGGACGTCTTTCTTCTTTCTGTTGGCCTCTGCTATTGACATAGGGCGTGAGAGCGCCCCCTTTTGGCCGATGGACTCCAATTTAATGAGGTTTCTGTTTATTAATTTGATAATAAGGAAATAATCTTAGGCCCTCTCTACTTTTTCCTTTTAAGTGAAGCTAAGTTGTATTTCTGAAATTTTGAATATATACTTAATTCAGTTGTCTCTAACTTAAGTAAGGGAGATGGTGAGGTATAGGAAAAATTAAAATCAAAACTAAGTTAGTTAAGGCTAGAAGATATCATAGGGTTCTGAAAAGAAAATGAAGTAAAATCCTTCTATTTTCTTGTGACCATGAAATAGTCTTCATTTGATATATGTGCCAATAGTATAGGTGGAAATAACTTATTTCAATAGGTATGTTCAATAAGCCATTTATAAACTAGCTGACACTACAATGATATTTCTAATTATAGTGAACTATATAAGGTTTATTAGAAATGCTCTATATTTATCTCCTGTTTACATGGATTCTCAGATGTAACTGCAATTAGTTTACTGTTGCTAGCATCCACATGGTTAACTGAAGTCCTTTGCCAGTCACTAGATATGTAACTCTGGCAGATTTACCCAACTTCTCTAAGTCTCAATTTCCTCCTCTATAAATGGAAATGACACAAGTTCTATTTAGATCAAATCAGGGGTCAAGAAACGGTAGCCCATAGGCCAAATATGATTTGCAGCCTATTTGGGGGCAGACCAGGAGCTAAGAATGGTGTTTTTATTTGTGATGGGTTGTAAAAACAAAACAAAAGAAAACAACAACAAAATCTATGAAGACTATGTAACAAAGATCCTGTATGACTGAAAAGCCTGAAATATTCGCTATCTGTACCTTTATAGATAAGATTTCCATAGAGTTATTTTAAAGATTAAATGAGATAATGTATGTAAAGAGCTTGGCAGGATGCCAGGCATACAGAAAGGGCTCAATAAATGTCACTTGTTATTGTTTTTGGTAATACTGGTATGAAAATAATATTAATATTCTTCTTAACAGGTCTACCAATTGGTCAAGTCCCATTTTATCTGTGTTATCTCATACTCTGTCCTATTGTAAATACCACCTTGTGCTAGATAAAACTGAAAGCCATTTTTTTTTGGAAAGATGTGGAAGGTTCTACTTTTTAAAGAAAGCTTAACAATGTACATTTTATGACTTATTTTTATTAACTCATTAATTAATTTTATTATTTTTTAATGCAACTCTGATGTGGGAAGCTGTATCTTGGGAGAAGGGAAGTCTGGAAAGAGGTTCATAAAAACATGTCAAAGATCACTGGAAAGGAAATCACTTAATGTTCTTTCTTTGTGTGTGCGTGTGTTATTTTTATTTCTCTTGCAAAAGAAAGAATGTTAGTCACTTGATTTCTCCTTTTCTGAAGGGAGGCTTCAATTTGGAAAGAGTGATGTTTTCCCAAAGGGGAAAAAAAAGTTGGAAGGGAAGATACAAAAGGGAAATAAGTTTATTGTTTTGTTTTACCTTCAGAGAATGCAGAGCATTAAGTCCCATGCTTTCAGAATGCCCTGGGAATCTTACGTAAGCCCACCACAAACTAAGGTTCATATAAGTAAACATCCCTCCCTTCCTTAAATTAAAATGCATTAAAAAAATAAACCTTTGTTAGCAGTCCTGATAATGGAATGCTATGGATCCTAGCCAGTGGGTCCTTGGGAATGCCATCACAATGGGACCCAGCCAGCTGAGGAAGAGAGCAGTGGAATCTGCTCAGGGCAGTCTTGTTTGGTCTCAAGCTTGAGTCCAGCTAAACATGTGGGAAAAAAAATTAAGGATCCCCTCCACAAAAATAAATAAATAAATAAAGTAGGAAACCCAGTGGGGGTTCAAGTTAAAAGGGCCGGCCTTATAAACAGACCTGATTTGGTCAGGCAGTAGCAGGATTCGTGAGGGCCATGGCTGGGTAGAAATGAAATAGACCATGAATTCCCCACTAAATTCCCGTGCAAATAGGATTTTGGCATTACTACTAGGGCTTTCCTTATTCCTCCACATCTTGATAGCCAAGCCACAGGATTCTAGAGCCCTCAGTTAAAAGAATTATCACAAACTTAAGAACATGCTGGACCCACACTTAATAGTAAAAGGCATCTGTTGGGCTTCTTATTAAAGCACAAATACATGAACACTTTTGTTGCAAACTTTCCCACAGAAGGAAAGAAAATGATGATAAATTGTCTAAATTTTTAATACGATGGAGAAAATTATCCCATCTTTCCATGATTTGGGCATTGGGGCTAGTTCTAAAAATGTACCACAGCCAGTCTCTTTAAAGTCAAAGAAAAGTTGAGGAGAAGCAAAATGATTTTGGAGGGAGCCTTTTGGGAAGAGATGGAGTCCCAAAGGAAGTGAAGCAGACAGAAGGAGGAAATACTGGCAGGTCATGCAGGGTGCCCGCCAGAAGGACTGCAGGAGGGACCTGTGTGAAAAGCCCTGCTGGATAAGGTGAGTCCCCATTTGTGAAACCCAACTTTGGAGTGACAAACTGAAATTTCTCAAATTGCTGCTGAATCTGTTCCATTCAGCTGTGTTTTAGATCCATGGTTCCTGAACTTAAGAACAGATGCACATTTCTGAAGACTCAGGACTTTTTTTTACATTGCTCCTCACTGAATCTGACTTGAACTCATAGGATGATTCTTTAAAAATCTTCCCGTTCAAAACTACCAGTCTTAGAGATATTTTACAATAGCATTGTTGACCAACTTGGTAACAGTTATTACTTATTTTTCAAATCGTTATGTAAGTAGGTCAGCTAAAGCTCATTTAAAGGGAAGATATTGTTGTGTGATCTCATTTTGCATCCTGAATCCTTATTTTTACCTGCAATGCCATCTATCCTGGTTCTGCCTCATGACCTGGCCATTATTACGCAGGGTTCTCACCTTGTAGGACACAAAGGCGACTTGTCCTGTTATAAACATAGCCATGGGGGCAGAGTAGGGACACTGAGGAGAAATAAAATGGCTGTTGCACCCACCTAAGACTAGAAGCCCTGACCCTTTGGAATGGGAACGTTTAAGATTCATTTCAAACCTACTAGTAACCTCGAAAGATAACTATGCATTTTGTCTCTATATAAAGAGAGTTCTAGGAAGAGTCTGGACTCATGTCAAGCATTGTAGCAAAAAAATATTTCCTACTAAGCTCTCCTTGAGAATCTGAAATATGCCTCCAGAAAAACCTCAGAGCCTTTTTCTATAGGAAAAATCTTCCTCCCAATGTAACATTAAATTTTTTTAATAAATAAACAAATGCTGAAATATAACCAAGTTGTAAAATGCTAAATATTTAGTTGTTTTGCCTTTAATTGTCCACATTTACTAACAGCTCAAAGAAAAAAAGGTAAGAGACTATGTGTTCCTTAACATGTAACATCTATGAAATAGTCATATGGGCCAAAACACTTGGAGAAGAGTTGCTAATTTCTGAAGAATATTGAGTTGCAAGAGCACTTGGCCTGGCAGCAGATACTGTCTCAAAGCAGTCAACAGGAACCTATGTCAAAGGCTTACCGATTTTCAGAGCTGCCTCTGAACTGTGTGTCTTTTGTGAATACCAGGCCAGGACTGGAGTGGTCTGTCATTGTCCTCTCCAGAGGCAAACCTTTTCAATTTTTTTCTTCTTCACCTTTTCCTCCTGTTCCTGCTTCTCCTCTTCTTCCTCTGTCTAATCCTATTCTTCATTAAACTTTCTGGGAAAAAGTGAGGCTCAATGTGGCTTAGAGATTTGAAACTTGGAAAAGATGGCTTTTTGTTGACTTTTATTTTCTAATATGTTTGGCGTGATCCATGGGCTTGTAAGGGAGTGTTATAGGTGGGCAGGGAACAAAGAGAGAGAACAAACATTTATTACCTGTTGGCTAAGTGCCAGGAATAGAGCTCATCATTTCTGTAGACATTATTGCACTTAATGATCACACTGACTCTATGAGGTAAATATCTTTTTTCTTTATCAAATGAGAGAAAAGTTTTAAAATTACAAATATGCCCATGACCATGTAGTCTGTAAGTACCAGAGGCAGGTATAAATCCAAGTCTGTCCAACTTGGATGTCATGTTCTTTCAGGTAAATATGCATAGGAAGATGAGGCTAATATGAGTTTTCAGACAAAGGAATATTGTTGAGAAATTCCATGAAATACGTCATTTCTTGTTTCTTAGTATAATAAATAACTTATTCTATATGCCAGGCTCTGTGCTAAACATCATCAATGTAATATTGAATGTAGGAGCTTACATTCTAGTAGGGTAGGCAAAGAATGAATAATTAATAATTTAATTAATTGATTAAATAATTACATATCATTATGGGAAATAAACAAGGTGAGATGCTAGACAGTAATTGGGAGGGGAGGGTGACCTACTTATATTAGGTGGCCAGGGAAGGTTTCTCTAAGTAACATTTACGCTGAGACCTGAAGAATAAAAAGGAGCCTGGCTTGTTAAGGGTTGGAAGGTGAGTGTCCCAGACAGAAAGAACAGAAGACCAGGGTGGAAGGAACATAGTGAACAAAGGAAAGAGGTGTGTACAAATAGATTGGAGAAATTGGCAGGAGTCTGATGATGCTGAAATGTACGTGTGCCTTAATACATTTGGTATTTATTCTAAGTGTAGTAGAAAGCCGTTGAAGGGTTTGATACAGAGGAGGTATATGATATGATTTACAGTTAAAGAAAATCTGTCTGGCTGTTGAATGCCTCTCTCCATCTAGTCCTCTAGGAAGTGGAAATACAGCTTACAGCTCCTTGTTATGACATCTGAGAGGATGGAGGCAGATTACGAGTTTTATTTTCTTTGCTTATTCCAACTCCATTACTTAATTTGAATGCCATTGCTTTTCTCTTATCCATGTGACAGTGGACAAGTAACAGTTTTATGACATTTGAGATTACAAGATTTAGTTCAAAATGCCATTGTCTCTCTCTTATCTGTGTGATGGTGGATAGACGACAGCAATTGCCTTTCCTATGGGAAAGATCCCCTGGGATTGTTTAGTGCCATGGTCCGGCCAATGACACGTTTTATTGATTAAAACATTATGTAGCATAGTTGGTAAGAGAATGGTTCTGGAACCACACTGATTTATTTTAAATTCTGGCTCTGCCTATTACTAGCTAGGAATCCTTGGGTGAGTTACTTAACTTCTTTATGTCTGAGTTTCTCACCTCTCACATGGAGATAATAATAGTATCTACCTCGTGATTATTGTGAGGAGTAAACAAATTAAAACTTATATAGCACTTGGAACAGTGCCTGGAACATAGTAATGAACTAATGTTAACTGTATCTAAAATTGTCACATTAGAGCAAGGATTAGGCTAACTCTTGGGGGTAGTCCGCCAAGACTTGTTTTATCCATCCCTTTGTCAGTGGGCAAGAAGGTAAATACTCCTTTTCCAATATGTGTGTATTAATGAAATGTTTGTAGGTCAATGAAGTTGTGGATATTGGGAGAGCTACCTGAAAGAAAGTGAAGAAAAACAAAACATGACTCTGGAAAATATTAATATTTAAGGGAAGGAAGGAAGGGGGAGCAATAAAAACAGACCATCGGAAAGAAGTTTCTAAAAGATGAAAAATAGGTGAAAGCAGGGTTAGAGTAACAAGGGATAATAGGCCATCAGTGGTAAACGTAAAGAGCTCAGCAGAATGACGGGGGCAAACAGATCACCAATGACTGTACCATTAAGACAATACCGACCTTTGTTCAGTTGGTCTTGGAGTACACTTAGGATGAGAAGTTGGTTTGTAGGCAGTGGTTAAAACTTAAATATGAGATGAAGAATTATAAACAACTCTTCTAATAGGAAAAGGGAAGGAGAGGGAGAAGTGATAGCTTTGAAAGGAGACTTGAATTATGTGAACGTGTGTGTATGTATGTACACCCAAAATATCCTGGGATAATGAGAACATGTTTGTAATGTGAGAATATAATGTAACGGAAAGAGAATGTATAAATCTAAAATTAAATTAAAAATATATTGAATAGAATAAAATTCCTAAAGGAAGGTGTAACACACTCTGAGTATGAGAGGCAGTTAAAGCATCCTGCCTGGGTTTATATCTTATCTCCAGCATTTCCTAGCTATAGCTATGGACATGTTGCTAAAGTTCTCTGTGCCTCAGTCTCCACATCTGTAAAATTGGGATAATAGTAGGATCTGACTCAGATGGTTGTGGTAATATATTATGACTATATGTGTCCCAGGCACACAGTGAATGTGATAGAAGTAATAGATATTGTTGTAAAGGGAGGAAGATAACATTTTCTTTGAGATTGAGGGGTAAGTCAGGCAAAGGAATAACTTAGTTGTGAAAGACAGAGGAAGGAATTTGAGAAAATACTTACCTGAAACCATCTACTTTCTCAATAAATAAGAGGAAAAGTTCTCTTGGACAATGGGGAGGGAAGGCATGGGGTCTGAAATTTAGAGAAAGTCGTAAAACTTGAGCATAGGTTCTGGAAAATAACAAAGAAACAGGAAATAAAAAGATGACTAAGGACCGAGGGCCCAGCTGAGGGGATGAGAATATATTTATCAAAGAATCAATGTGCCTGTGTGTGACTTTTTCTCCAGCAGGTTTTCACAGCTGGTGGATGTTATAGTAACCACCCCACAAGGACCATGCAAGTCAGAAGGAGATGTGGAGGTGGGGTAGGAGATCTGCTCTCACAGTCATTCGGGAAGACATTTTATCAGGGATGCTACCGTATTTTAAATTTTTTATTAATTTTTATTATTTCTTTACATTTTTTTCCTGTGGTAAAATGTACGCAACATAAAATTTAACCATTTCCAAGTGTACAATTCAGTAACATTAAGTACATTTACATTGTTGTGTGACTATTATCCATTTCCAGAAATTTCTCATCATCCAAACTGAAACTCTGTACCATTAAACAATAACTCTCCATTACCCCCTTCTCCCAGCCCCTGTTAACCACTATTCTACTCTCTGTCTCTATGAATTTGACTATTCTAGGTACTTCATATAAGTGGAATCATACAATATTCTTTCCTTTTGTGTCTGGTTTATCTCACCTGGCATAGCATTTTCAAGTTTTGTCCATGTTGTATAAGAATTTCATTCCTTTTTGAGGCTGAATAATATTCTATTGCATATTGGTGTCATGTTTTGTTTATCCATTCCTCTGTCCATGGACATTTGAGTTGTTTCCACCTGTTGATTATTGTGAATAATGCTGCTACGTATATTGGCATACAGATATATGTTCTAATTTTTGTTTTCAATTATTTTGGATATATACCTAGAAGTGGAATTGCAGGATCATATAGTAATTCTGTGCTTAATTTTTTTGAGGAACTGCCATACTCTTTTCCACAGGGGCTGCACCATTTTACATTCCCATCAGCAATGATTACATATATGTCCTTCCATCAAGACCAAGTGGACTTTATTTCAAAAATGCAAGGTTGGTTTAATAGACAAAAACCAGTTAAGTCATTTCACCATATTAACAGAGAGCGAAAACAAAAACAAAAATATATGACCCTCTCAATAAACGCAGAAAAAACTTTTGACCAAATTCAATACCCATTCAGGGTGAAAAAAAATTTCAGGAAACTAGGAATGGAAAAAAAATCTCCAATCTGATAAAGAGCATCTACATAATAATCAACATCTTTTTTATTGGTAAAATATTAAATGTTTTTTCTGCTAAGATTAGAAACAAGACAACAATCTTATTTTAACTATTCTATTCAGCATTTTATTAGAGATCCTAACAAGGTAGTAAGGCAAGAATATAAGAGAGTAGTGATTGCAGTAAAACTATCTTTCTTTGCAGTGGATGTGATTGTGTTGTAGAAAATCCTGAGGAGTCTATAATATACTACTAGAAATAATAACTGATTTTAGTAAGGCCAAAGAAAGCAGGTCACTAAAGTAAATCACTTGTATTTTTACAATAAATACAACTGAAAAAAATTGTAGCAAATATTTGGAAAATAAAACTTAATCTGTACCAATAATACAAAAAACTTTGGAATAAAATTAACCAAAGATATACAAAACCTCTACACTAAAATCTCCAAAATGTTGCTGAGATAAATTTAAAGGGACCTGAAAAATGGAGAGATATATGGTGTTTCTGGATTGGAAAACTCAATGTTATGAAGTTGTCACTTTCCCCCAAATGATTTGTAGAGTCAATGTGATCCCAATCAAAATTGCAGCAGGCTACTTTGTAGAAATTAAAAAGATAATTCTAAATTTTGCATGGAAATACAAATGGCCTATCTGGATTAGTTAAAACAATCTTGAAAAAGAAGAACAAAATTGTAAATTTCATATTATCATACTTTAAGACTTATTTTAAAGCCCAGCTAATCGTGATTGGGTGGAACTTTGCATAAGGATAGACATATAAATCAATTGAAAAGAATAGAGTCCAGAAATAACTCTACACATAAATGGTCAATTGATTTTAGACAAAGGTGCCAAGGCAATTTAATGGAGAAAGAGAATTCTTTATCAAATGAATGGTGTTTAGCAACAGCATAAACATGTGGAATGAAATTAACCTTAACCCCTACCTCACAATATACCCCAAAATTTGAAATGGATCATAGACTTGAAAGTAAAATCTAAAGCAATAAACTTTGAAAAAAAGTGAGAGAATACCTTTATGACCTTGGGGTCTGCAACTATTTCTTGGCAAGGAAACAAAAAGCGGCAAGCATAAAGTGATTTTTTTTAAAAGTGTCCATCAAAAGATACCATTACAAAGATAAAAAGTCAAGCCACAGGCTAGAGAAAATAATCACAATATATATATCTGACAAAGGATTTGTATCCAGAATACATAAGTTATTTCTACAAATCATTATAAAATAATACAGACATAATAATTAAACAACCACTTATCAAAAGATATGGCAAGCAAATAAGCCCATTAAACAGTTCTCCACTTAGGAGCAAATAAAAACCACTTTGTGCCCATTTGAAGAACTAAATTAAAAACTAATAACAGTAGATGTTTGTGAGGATATGGAGAAACTAAAACTTTCATACATTACGGATAGGGCTGCAAAATAGTCCACTCTTTTAGAAGGCTATTTGGCTGTTTCTTACAAAGTTAAACACATTCCATCAACCCATTGACCAGAAATTCCATTCTTAGGTATTTACAAGAGGAATGAATCATGTGCCCACGAATAGCAGTGTACCAAATTGTTTATAGAAACTTTTATTCATAGTAGCCCCAATCTGGGAAAAACCAAATATCCTTAAGAGAAAAAAAGATTAATCCTTATATATTCATTTAATGGAATACTGTTCAGCATTATAAAAGACTAAACCACCAGATGATGAACAAGAACACTGAAGGATTAAAAAAAAAAAAAAAGTTGGTTGAATGAAGGAATCCGAACACAAAGGTGTACCTAATATATGATACAATGGATAAAAGTTTCAAATACAGGCAAAAGTAGTCTATACTGATTAAAATCAGAGTGGTAGCTGCCTATGAGGGCTGGGGAATGACCATAGGGGAGCATAAAGGAACTTTCTGGCATGATGGACATGTTCTGTATGTTGGGTACATGGGTGTATATATTAATTAAAAATTGAATTGTACACTTAAGATAGACACATTTCATTGTATATAAAATTTACCTTAATTTAAAAAATTTTACCAAAGCTTGGCTAATAAATAAGAACTAGACTAACAGGACGTGGTGACACCTATTTCAGTAGTGCTGATGTTTTTGCCATTCCCTGAAAACCACACCCTCTCCTAGTTCCTTACTTTCCACTTCTCCTCAACTCTAAATGGCCCTTTACAAAATTTTCCCTTCTCTCTTTTGTACCTATGTCTCTCATATGGCAATCTCAGCTCTTCATTTGTTTTTGTTTTTGTTTTTTTTTTGATACCTCTCTTCATTCTCTTTCTCCATCTTAAGACCGTTTCTCAAATCCCTTATTCCTATTAAGGTGTGAGTGACAAATAGTAGGTTAAACTGTTGACTTTCTGCCAAATATTTTTTATAAGTATCAAATGTGAGAGCTCAGAGTCAATGAAGTAGCTTAAAAATTATTTGCATCATCAAAGCTGGAAACTTAGAATTTTACCTTTTAATTTTTAATCAGTTACTCAATAATACTGAATTGTTCAGAGAGTTTGATGGACCTGGAGATATGTTGAAGAGCTTTTTAAATCTGGGAGAAGTGGGCAGACTTTAATCACATAAGGACATGATGTACATAAGCAAAATGACAAATGTTTCTGAAGGGAGACAAGTCTTCTAGGACTCTTTCCTCTCTCTCTTCTTTCCCATACATTTTAGTCTCTATTCTACTCCTGAACACCTGAAAAATCACTCTAGTGTGTCTTCTCAATTCCTGTACCATGCCCATTCATCTTGCTCAAGTCCTGCTGTCTCTCACTTGTCCCAAGATGGTCCCTTATTGGCCTCTGTGCTTACAACTGGGTCCATCTCATTTCTGGCCACTTTTCCTTTCCCTTTCACTCTTCACCATCTCGGTGATTCTCTCCCAACCTCTAGCCATACTAACTGTGGTGGCTTGGAAATAGACCGTACCCTTACATACTTCTGTACCTTAGCATAAGCTATTTCCTTTTTCTGGAAAGTGCACTTTTGGGCACAGACTCCATCAAGATCCAAGTAGTTAATTAACTTATTTGAGGAAGCTTTAATCGACTCTCTCCTATACATGCTTCCCTTTGATGACTTTTGCTTATTATTACACGTGTCATTTTGTCTTTTACTTGCCAGACTGTAAACTCCTTAAGAAAGAGATTATAATAATCTACGTATTCTAATTTCTAGCCCAGTGTCTGATCCATTGTAAGCATTCAATAAATATTTGTTGACTGAATGTTTCATGAGAAATATTTTAAAAGGTAGTCAAACATTTTGTTTGTTGGAAATGTGTGTGTGTGTGAATGTGCGTGTATATTTGCTTCGTATTGTTTCGTTTTATTTTTGGTCTCATTCCTTTATTTACACACATATACACACATGAAAACACATTAACAAATGTTTTTGCAGAAAGGTGCCAAAGGGAGAAACATTTATGGGTGTTGTCTGTGGAGTTGAACATATTTTTCATGAGATAGATTTTAAAACAATGGTCCTCATTTTAAGAAACTAATGAACTGAAAACTGGCTTTACCTCAGGAACCATATTTGTAAAAGAAAAGTAGAAATACTAGTTAATATTCTTTTAAGAAAATGATTTTCCTTTTCCCAGTTTACTTGTCTGCAAGTCATTGGCCCCCTTTTAACATGATGAGGATAATAGGTAGGTTTTGGTTGGTATCAAAATTGAAGTCTGAAGTCTCCATCTAAATTATGAGTTGCTTGCTTGTGAGAAATTTCCTAGCTGGGACTCCTTCCAAAAGCACTTCACTGTAGCTTCATGGAATTTTCTCAACTGTTTTATTTGTTCCTTCTCCACACCTCTTCCCTGGTGCATAGAGGCACATCTGTCTGTTTTCTGCCTTATCAAGCATGCATCTACATCTGCGAGGAAAACTCCACTTCCTCAGCTAAAAACCTGTATCTGATTGCGGTAATAAAGCTCTACTTCCTCAGTTCAAAACATACATCAGACAAGACCAATTACTTCAAATGACTCATAGTAACAGGCAAAGCAATAGTCGTCTTTTCAAAGCCTTTGAACTTCTACTGCTTCAAAGGTGTACTAAAATGTGGTTATGAGGCGATTGTCTAAAATTGCCAAATTACCAGTTTCCAAGCTTTGACATTTGTTATTTTGCATAACTAGACAAAGGAAATCAGTGAGATTACCTACCAGGAGGAAAAGAGACCAAAAAAAATAGCAGACAAAAAAAGTAACTATGACATAGGTGAGGCTGTTGACTAAGATGCCTTTTCTTAAGCAAAGGGCAGGAAAAAGCTTTAATTAACTCTTGATAGAATTAGAATACTAAGTTAAACAACCAGATATTTTTAATTCTTATTCTTGCTCTGAAAAGCATAAAAAATATATTACTCTGAGAATGGTCGGTGAATAAGATTTTTCTTAAGGGAAGGCACTGTCCAGAAGTACCGCCTGATACTTCGAATTCTGGCGAAGAATTTTCTGATGTTAACTTGTGTGTCTGAAGTGTCAACAGTGGTGAATAGTATTCAAAACTACTAATTGCCTGCCAGCTGTCTGGGGACTTGTTTGAATTGAATTTGTGGCCATACCTATTCCAGTGCTTTCTCCAAGAGTGAATCGACCCTGACTTTCTTCAAGAGACATATTTTCTATGTTTATTGCCTTCCTACCATAATTTTCTGTAGCATAAATGGCTTTTTATTTTATTTCTTATAAACATCTTTAACAATGTCTACCTTCTTTATAAAACTTCTTCCTAAGCATGGTACATCACATAGAAAGGGCCAGCAGAGTCAAATGGTTTCGGGCAAGTTGTCTAGAGCCAAACGCCTCTGTTCAAATCCTAGCTCTGTCCATGCCTTCAGCTGGATGACTTCAGGCAGGTTACTTACTTTTCTCTGTCTTAGTTTCTGCATCTATGAAATGGGGATAATATAATGGCGTCTATCTCAATAGGTTGCTATGAGCATTAAATACGTTAATATTTATAAAGCGTTTCAGACAGCACCTGGCACATGGTAAGCATTATATATGATTTGTAAACTATTTTTAAAAGATGATGTGTATATATTTAATTTATTTTTAGAGCTTGGTTAAATTGATAGCACAATGATTTTGTTTTAAAAAAGTGAGAAAATCTGATGAGGAAAAATTTTGAATCCCTTTGCCTTAGTCTAAGGAGAAGTAGTCAGTAGTTGAAACTAGCCAGCTGCTTTGGTAATCTGCACCCCACTGAACTACTAAAGGTTTCAGCTAGCTAAAAGTCCAGAGATCCTTAATGAACCTAGCAACTAAGCCTTGCCTCCAAAAATCTTTGCTTATTTTCTTAGACTGTCATCCTTGTTAAAATAAGGAGCAAAAAATTCCCAACCCTTGAAAACATACCCTTTCTTAGAAATAAATGAGCAGTTTTAATGAAGTGATATTATTCACACCTTATAAATACCTGGCAGTCAGACATGGTGCTACTACTGATTCTTAGAAATTTAGATGAAGAGAGGCATTTTAGGTTATTTAGTTCAAACCTTTCACTTGACAGAAGGAGAAAGAGACTTTGATGAAACAGACGTAGATAGATTTTCCCACATCATAGTCAATTAGCAATGGATTTGGGCCATCCTGGTGGAGAGCGTGCCTTTTGGAGTCAGGTGGTGCTGAGCTCACTTTCCAACTCTCCCACTTCTGTACCACTGACCACATCTTAATCTCAGTTTCCTCAACCCTGAAAAAGATAATGAGATAGTATTTGTAGATGAGATAATAATTGTAAAGCAATTAGCACATTGGCTGTCTTGTAGCAAACTCTCAATAAATGATACCCATTTTTATTATTGCTCTTACTATTTCCTTGTCTCTAGTGTGTCTTCCATCATAAAACCAAATACCGGATGTTAAAAACTGGTCTCCCCTAAGTGATTATTATCAAATTATACCCTACATGATTCGCACACCTTCAAAGTCTGTTCCACATAAGGTGGTTTGCAAACGTACAGTTGGCACCTTCATTTGTCTGGCAAACGGTGACTGAGTCAAACTTTCATACTCATATTTAAATATAGCACAGATCCTATAAATAAACCTGCAGAGTCAAGTTTTATCTTGTCCACTTTGTGTTATCCAGCTCTTGTACAGGAAATGGAGTGTATTTAATATTGATGACTCTGTATGTGTCATTTAATCGTCTCTATTGATTGGATTTCATCAGAGTGTGGGGCTTGGACAGAGCTTTGATTAGACTGTAAGGATTCTTTGCCGTTTTCTTTTACCCGACACCGTATCAATGTACCTTCTGGTGTGATATCACTTACAAAATCAATATCTGAAAAAAGCCCTGCACACAGGCCTCCAGAAGAGAAGGCCCTGGCTCTGAGTCTCCTTATGCAATAGATTAAACCTCTCCAATTGTAAAAGGTTTATTGCATGTTTTAGAGCAGGATAGAGGGAGAAAAAGGAACTGAGGGAGTCTCCACAGATTTCTTGTGTTATTTGCGCATCATTTTTTATTTAAAAGTGTCAAATTCTCCCTTTAATGTTGGTTGGCATTTGAGAATGGATCATTTTCATCAGTGAAATTTTACAGTTTCAATCTAGTGCTTTTTTTTCCTAGATGTAATAATAGTCTATAAATATATTATTTGGGCAAAATGATATCTTAGATAGTCTATTCTTGTCCAAATTCATTTTGCATGGATTTTACTGCTGTGAAACATCCACTGAGCCTCCTGGACTAATCTTTCACTGAGGCAAAGTTTATTTTTCTATTTGGCAAAGTTGTTTCACCACGAATTCACAGAGCGCAGGCTCCAGATTTAAATAGAACAAACTAAGCATTAAGCAGCAAACACGTCTCCTTATAGTGGGTTCGTGGAGTTTGTGGTGGTGTCTTAATGCTGACTGGGAAAGGGACTGGAATAAAATGCTTATTTATCTCTCCTCTGAACATGGAATTTTCTCAGAAGTCAGTTGCTAGGATCCTGGTGGTTAGGGTTGAATTGAAACTCCTGGAAGTAGATGAGGTAATTTCAATAATTTCTGACTATTTTAAAAATCAAAACCTTGGGGTTTGGAAATAATATATTCTATCATGTAAAATGCAAATTCCCACCAAACAGGTTACCTGGCTTCAAGGCACCCAGTGTTATATCCTGAGATGGAAGTTGTCTGCCATAGTGTGGTAGTGACACATGGGTAAAGAACATGAACTCTATTCTTTACGACGACTTTCCTCTTTTTCATTTTCTGTAACTTTATCATTTCCTCCTGCAGGTTCTTTTATCCTTGTGTTGCGTTCTTCCTTTTGTCATATGTTACTTTAGAACAGTGCCTGGCAAACAAAGGACCATGAGCCGTATCTGGCTGCTTGTTGTGTAAATAAAGTTTTACAGGAACACAGCCACATCCCTTTGTTTAAGTCTTGTCTATGGCTGCTTTCCAATTACAATGGCAGAGGCGAAGAGTTGCAGCAGGGACCCCCTGGCCAGCAAAGTCTAAAACATTTGCTATCTGGCCCTTTGCTGAAAATGTTTGTAGACCCCTGCATTAGAACAACAAATTTCCATTGCGAAAGGACAAGTTTCTTTTTGTTTTTTTTTTTTTGAGGAAGATTAGCCCTGAGCTAATATCTATCGCCAATCCTCCTCTTTTTTGCTGAGGAAGATTGGCTTGAGCTAACATCCATGCCCATCTTCCTTTACTTTATATGTGACGCTGCCACAGCATGGCTTGATAAGCAGTGTGTAGGTCCACGCCTGGGATCCGAACCTGCGAACCCTGGGCCCACGAAGCAGAATGCACAAACTCAACGGCTACGCCAATGGGCTGGCCCCAAGGACAAGTTTTATGTGAACAAGTTGGAGGGAAATTCAGTTCGTTCCCCAAATACCATCCTGTTCTCTGGTAATTATTGTATTTTCTGTATCCTATTTCTAAAATTATGAGTATGGACTGTCATATCTATTTACATGTTCATATAATGTTCTCAGTGTCAGGAAATATTAAGTTGCTGAAATCCTAGGTGTGTACATTTTGCTATTGCATGTTCCATGATGTCATCATAAATTAATCTTTAAAAATTTTCCTCCTGATTCCCCCACCTCCATGAAATGGTTAAAGTGTTTGCCTCTGAAGAGAGAGAATGTATATATTTACATATATTTATATTTTTAGTGATTTTCATGTTGTTTTTTATAATCATGTGCACAAATATATTTGTTTTAATACATATTTTGAAATTAATCTTTCTCAAAGAGTTTATTCCAGACCCTGGTCAATGTATTATATCAAGTATAGACTTTCTCTACATTTAGCAAGATACGATATCATGGAAAAATCAGTTTGTAACACAGTAATTTTCACATAAACATTTAAACTTTTCCACATTTAGAATCAACGAGCCTAAGGCAAGAAAATTATAACTCAGTTTAACTAAAGCAAAGATTCTCAGGCATGATCTTTCCCAAACTGTTTTAGAACTTTGTAGAAGTATCCGCCATTTTTGAGGTATTCAATAAGTGTCAAGTGTTTTAGGTATAACATTTCAGTTAATCTCCCTGAAACTCTGTGAGGAGGGTTGGAGATGAGGAGGCTCAGGATCTAGTCAACAAGAGAGTCATGGGCATGTGTAGGGCCTGGGCCTTGCTTGCTCGGCAAGAGCCCACAAGCCCATTGCAACCACGTGCCTGTCTGGCTCCCTTCTGGGCAGGATGACCAGCTGCTGGGATTTGTAACAATCCAGGGCCTGGCCAGCCCAGATCTTACCTTATCTCACTCAAAGAACATCATATCTTAAAGGGACACTGAGCCCTTCCATGTGAGCTACTGTTCTTGGGAACGCTGGTCATACGAGGGACAGCCCCTCTTGGCAAGCATAGCCTCTGTGTAGCCTGCCTATATAAGAAACCTCCCCCCTGCCCACAGTTGCGGGTGCACGTTGCTGTCCAGCCGGCCGCCACTGGACTTCCCAGTAAGTAACTCCCGATAAACCTATATGTCTCTTTCACTGTCCCAGGTCTTTTCTTCGGGTTCTCTGCAACCTATCGAGCGCTGCTCACCCAACTGGGCGGGTGGCCAGACAGCAAGTGTGTTGAGTCTATAGCCCAAGACCTTCCACACCACCCGGTGCTTCTAACTGAAGACAGATCTTCATGGCATGCAGACTTTCAATGCCTCTTGGAGACCAATTTCCCCAGGGATTCAGGGACAGAGAGACTCACACTCTTTCAAAATAGCCCTAGGAGCTTTGATTACTCCACTGAAAACGTAGTTAGTACAAATTGGGTAAAGAGTTGTCATTTTACTTGCCTTAGGTCCATCAGGATGTGGAATCTTGGGGGAAAGATGTCCATTGCAATTCATGAGAGGGAAGAAGGACCCCAGTTAAGCTTTTACTTTCAGAATCTGAAGCACATGTTCAGAGTACTCACCCTTCTATGGCCCAGGGCTGAAGTCAGCAGCGAAGACGCTGCTGCTGTATTATGTAAAGAGTTTCGGTGAGTCCAAGTCATGGAAGCTCGTTCTTACCGGGCTCGGAGGGATCTGAGCGGAAAAAAATGAGGCATACCTTCTGGATCTGCCCTCCTGACACATATGCTTGTGGTTAATTATGCTAAAACTTTATTCTAACCAGGTCGCTTCCCTGCTCACCAACTTTCCAAAAACAAGGAATGAAGTTAAGATGCCTAGTGCCCTCAGGCAAGCATCTCCTTGGCTACATCTTTCACAATTTTTCTTCTTTTTAAAAGAGAGGGAAGGGTGTTTCCTGAAAGTCAAGAGTTTTGAAGTGTGATGGCAGAACTTGTCACCTAAAAGCTAAAAGCTACCAGCGGTTGTGGCTTGTGGTCTTTTTTTTTAAGATGTCTGTCTGAATGAGTCCTTTCTTTAGGTTGATGCAAAATATGATCTCACTCTTCACAAATACTTGCATGATAATAATAAATGTGGCTAGGCAGAATTACTCCTCTTCAGGTTATATTTTTTCTGGGATAGTATTTTCCCTGTGCATTTTAACAGTCTTTGCTATAAATCAAAGAGATCATGCAGATGTGTGTGTGGTGCGTGTGTGTGTGTCTATGTTCTTGTTGCTCACATCCTGCAGGTGATGAGAACCCGAAGGCATAGTACAGCAGAAAGGACATGAGAAAAGAGCCTGACCACAGGATGGAGGTGGGACATAGAAAAGGGGCTGGAGTTGGGAGCTTGCGCTATCCCGGGACTCGGGTGGTCTCCTGGATGGTGTAATTTAAGTTGAAAAACTCTAAAGTGTTCTGGCATCAGAAAGAGAGTAAGATCCAGGTTTTGTGGTGCCTGAACTCATACAATTTGGGAGGCCCTCCTTAAGAAAAAAAGATACAAAACTACAAACATGAAGTTAAGTACAGAGTCTTAGAAAAGGCCTTAAAATCTTAGGTTTCCTTAGCTTCATAGTAAATCTAGTTCTAGTTGGACATTTACATTGTAACCTAATTTTTCTCTTGGGACCAAGTACCCTTGTAGGTAGATGAAGAATATCCCCAGGAGCCTGTCAGACATCCTGGGCGCAGGTAGATCTGAAGGTAGGCCCTAGACTGTTTGAGGGGGGAAATCTGTCTTCTCTCTCAGGTCACTGGAGGCTGGTCCAGACACCAAGGCTCAGACATACTAGAACTCTCCTGGTCATGGAGCTGGGCTGAATCCTGTCACCTGGATCCAAGCAGGCTAGTGCCATGTAAGGATACACGAGGATGCATCCCAGCCTGCAGCTCTGAGAGCAACCACCAAGGGAAGCAGTGGTGACTCGGTACTGATATTCCCTGTCATTATCTTCAAACCTTGAGGAAAGTTGGGAAGAATAGCAGATTAACTTCTGCTCTTCTGTGAAGAATCCAGGGGAGAGCCTGCTCTGCACTTAGGATGTATGGTAAAGGGAGGCACTGTGCATCCTTCTAGGTCTGAATGGGGGTCTCTGAGGCAGCAGCACCCTCCTAGGCCCATGGGAAGCAGAGGCAGGAACAGAACACTTCGGCCAGAGTCGAACTACATGAGAGACCTAATCCTGAGTGGGGAGAAGATGGCACCTTGCAGAAAATAACTGGGGAACATCTTGAAGGGGAAATAAGTTTCTCCTTGGACATATTGGGTCTCAGACTCACCCTATTTTGTGTACTTAACAAATGCATCAAAATTTTTAGGAACAGGTTGGTTTTGCCTGGCGTACGTACAGTCAAAGCAAATAAACACTAAATATCTATCCCTACATTTTCTGTCACTGAGTATTTTCTACCAAGTTCCTTCCTTCTTGCTTGCCATCTGCTCTTCCCCAGTCTATCTACATTTGATGAAAAGAACCTGTCCTGTGAGGTCCACCTCAATTGGCCATAAAATCTGAAAGTCTTCTCTGATTCCTCTAATCACAAATCGTCTTTCTTTTTGAAGCATTTTGTCTTTACTTCTCTCTACGGCCTTCACACTGTCACCTAGAAGTGTGGTTACTTTTGTGCACTGAAATCTCATGGGAAGCCAGAGATAGCCCTAGAACTGAGCTCTCCAGATGGGAACTAAGTTGGGAAACAAAAGGAACCCACACAACTCTGGGTATGGCAGTCATCTTCACTGACCAGCCAAGGCTAACATCGTATAAACTCTGCAGAAAGGAACCTCAACACATTCATCTTGAGCATGCATCATGCCTCAAATACAGGGATCAGGGACCATTAAGCACGTGGTGCCCAGATGGATTGAAGTTTGCCTGGTTGTACAGTGAATGTGTTTCTTAGAGGAAGATACCATCCCCATAGCAAACTAAATGAACTTGGTTACCTATCTATTAATTACACTCTTTCCCTCAGCTCCTCTACTCCCCAGAGCCAAAATCCTTCCATTGAAAACTTTGTCATTAGGTGCTATAACGATGCCTAGTTTCTAGACTCTCATACTCCAATCTCCATCTCACTCTCTGTGTGTCCCTCAGAGTAAGACCCTTGGCACACAGTGGGCTCTCAATAAGTATTGAATAAATAAGTGGCTAGAAACCAGCTGTAATATCCTTCTGCATACACATCATAGATAAGCTAGGAGGGTTTGGGGATTTTTATCCCTTTGGTCTGTATTTTCCCTGAGAGAAGGAGGGGAGTGGTTGTTCTCTGATGCATGACACTCTTCATTTTTTCTATAGGTAAATTGCCTGTTCAAAAAAACCAGAACATAGTTGTACTGAAAACACAACTCTACGGCTCTTCAGAGCTACTTTATTATCTGACCAAATTGATTTTTGTAGAAGAAACTAAAGAATAGAAAATATATATTCAAATATTAAATGAATGTCTTAAATTGAATCAAATTCTTGAAGATGAAAGCTCTGCATCTGGGGTCAGGATGGGGAAAGGGGGAAGGCTTGAATTTTTAACTGATTTGCTGAAGAAAAGTAAAGAGTATGTAGTATGTTGTGAAGAATAATCCTGAATTTGCACGAGCAAGAAAGGTAGGATTTGCCTGCTTCTTTGAACATTAGTTCATATCCTTCGTGTTCATTATACTGTAGACCATTAAGCTATTTTATGGGCAAGAGAGAAGTTCAAGTACAGCACGAGTTGCCAAAAGGATTATGAAGTTCGTTTTGATTGATCAATAATTAACTGTACCTTGTGAAATTACAGGCTTGACTAACTGTGGAACATATTGTAGTGAACAGCCCAAGCTGCCAGAAAGAACAGAGAAGACAGAAGAAAAAGCAATGGAAACCGAAACATCTGTCCTCTTTATGCTGCAAGAGCTGGTAACCAAGATCTCCCTATTTCCTTCTCTATCTAAAGTACAAACAGCATAAAGCAGGGATTGCATTGATATGGGACGCTACAGAAGATGTTTGCTTATAATTATTTCTAGCACTTTTTTGAAGTTCAGGGATAAAACATTTCCCATTATTCATCAAGCTTTTGGAACTCATAGGCCTCTATAATAGGGATTTAGCAGAACAACAAATAGCACACAAGGATACAGATGAAAGGAAGGAATGTGAAGGGATTATTACCATAAAAAAGCAAATGGCTATTTGATGGAATTACAACAATACAGGGAGTCAGAGAGAGATGGAAAAATAATGCTCATTGATAAATACATAGCTGTTTAGCATTAATTTGAATTATGTCATGGCTGTGAAATGAATAATACTTGTCATTTTCTTTTCACACCTAAATATATATATATATTTATCTTTTGAAAGATAACTATTCTGGACTTTGTATTGTCTCAGTGGCTGTCTTGAAAAAGCTACCCACTTTCTTTAGACAATTGATAGTTCTAATTTTTAAAATATTGGTGGAAATTCCCTTTACTAATGTCTGATAGCCTTAGTTTACCCAAAATACATGACTATTTGTATTGCTCATTTATGGCTTACACTTACCTATTTCTAAACAGGTTTTGAATATTGTTTAACATGGACAAATGCTAAATTTTAAAAAAAGCCTAGGACTGACTCTCCCTGTTTCTATTCTGTAATTCCTCTACATACTTTTCCTCCTTGTTAGTGCAAAGAAAAGACAAGTCATCCATAGATAACAGCAATTTTAGCACAAACATGCTTTAAAAATTGCATTTGGCAAATTGTTAAATTCGGCGTGGTCTCAACATAGAAGGGAAGGAAGGTGAAATCACTTTCTAACCACGTATAGCTGAGTCATCCTTTCAATGAGATACTTCAGACCAGGGAATAGATTGCATTTCAAAAAGATATTGAATTAAAATATTTTTCCAGTTACTTTTGATTGGATGAAAGATTTCTATTTATTTTTTAATAAAATAAGAGATTTAAAGAAAAATATACCAGAGAAATCCAAATTAAATGGCAAGACAGGCTCTCCAAGAATCTTCTGTTGTCCCACACTATAAGAACCCACCCACTGTTTGTACTAGTCAGGAGGGATGTTGAAAAATTCAATGGCCCATTCCATTATGAACTCCACTTGCTCTAGGATCTCCTTCAGAGGGCAGGGAGCCGTTCAAAGGCACTAGGCAGATAAGGTCTTTGAGGTTTTGTGTAGTTTTGTTTTTATTTTTGTTTTCTAAACTCTGTGTTATATATAACTCAAATTTTTAGTTTGAAACAGAAATAGTGTACTTGCTGGAGTAGTCAAGCGTGTAAGACTCATGATGGCATAGCATAATAAAATAAAATAAAAGTTTTGCTACTTAGTAGCGGTGTGCTTTAAAGGATTTAGAAAGTTAAATTTGCAGTTTAGGAAAGCACAAAGTTGTAAATTAAGATATATCTGCCACCAATATAGTATTAATAAGTATTAACTCTATAAATCTGCATGATTGTAGTTCTAAACATAAGAACACTTTCTGTTCAGTTTGTGGGGGGAAAAAAGTAAAAAGGGTGAGATACTTTAGGATCCCGGAAGAACTGAGACTTAGAATACCAGATAAGTCAAGAAATACGCGTGTATGAAACAGGATTCCATTTTTTTTTTTTGAACAGAGAAGGCATTTACAGATGGGGAAAAAAAAGATGAAAAGGTATCTAGTCACTTTCTGTGCATATCTCTCCTGAAATTGGAAATAGGAAAAATATTTCAGTTTTATACTGATTTTCTTATGGCTTTTGGAAATTATTTACTTACCTTACACTAAAATAAATACCACAGTAAAGTTTTTGTTTCCTATGATTTAAAGTAAAGTAAATGTTTTATGACCAGGATTTAGTTACATTTGTGACTGCAGATAATTCTTAGAAATGAATATTTCCCTGTTTTGCTATTATATAAAACAAATCTGCAGCATGTTACTTTAAAAATGAAATAAAGCCTGTGTTCATAGTGACAGTCAATAATACTACAGCATAATAATCAATTGCTATTTGTAGCAGCAGGACTAGCAGTGGGGGCAGATCAGTGCAAATTACTGTCACTGTGTGCTGTCATGTATGCAGCCAGCCTGTAGAACCCAAGAAAAATGATGCCCTATTCAATGGAACGAGACAGTACTTAGTCATACCTGTACAATAGCGAAGGAATGCTAGCTGACATCAAATATAACGGGAAAGTGGATATAAATCTAAAACAATGATGGGCAAGAAAAATAAATTAATCCAGCTAAGAGTTCTGCTCCCCAGATTCAAAGTTAAATGCTCATACTTTTTCTACAAGCTGGAAATTGGTGGATTACAGGTGTCTAGGGATCTACAAAAAGATCAGATGGCTTTTTAGTGAACACCAGAGAAGTCTGAGCTGTACTTTACTCCAACATTGCAGGGAGATGACTCTAAAACCAGATATTGAGTGTAAATCACTCGTTATGGCCAATTCTAATGACAAATTTAAATGATAATTTATTTCACATACAAATAAGAAATAAGCAAGAGGGGGAACAACCACGTTTATCAATATCATTGATCATTGAACTATTTTTTAAAAATCTTTTGCATTTTTATATTTAATTCCAAGAAAGAAAGAAAGTCTCTGGTCTATCTTTGGGAAGCCCTTAAATCTTTTAGCAAATTAAGAAGGTAATTTTGAAGCTAGAACTACTGGCCTTCTACCTTAGTCTCTTTGATGAATCAGTCCACTTGCCTTCTCATTGCAGACAGATAATACAGAGTAATGGGAGAGAGAGAGGAAAGAGGTACTTTCAAATCTACAAAAGAAACCAAATTGAGCAAACGGACAACATCCTAATCCCTCTGTTTCTAACACTCCCCAGTAGTTAATTAAGTTTGCAGAGAGCTATATTAACTCATACAGGAGACAAATGCTTCAAATATTACCTTGAACGGGATCAGGCCCAGCTACATAATTTACTGCACCTCGTGTTAAATGATTCTGTGGTGCCCCTTGTTCAAAAATAATTAAGAATTTCAAGACCACAACAGCAGACTGTTAAACCCAGTGCAGGCCCTTCTAAGTGTGGGGCCTCTTGTGGCTACACAGGTCTTATTCCATGAAGCCAGCCCTCAGTGGGATAGTTTATCTTGCTATGCTTCCACCTGGCTACAAACACTAGCCTAGTTTGGTTTATGTTACTTAATCAACTCTCGACAAATCGATCTCTAAAACAAGGGTTGCAGACTGATGGCCTGCAGGCTGAAGTCGGTCCAGAGACATATTTTGTTCAGCCTGATAGGTGACTATTATGGGTCAAGACTGAGTGACAGCTGAGCCCTTTGGATGAGACTTCCTCTCTGGGTCCCCATTATCTCTTATTCTTTTACAATGAGCTGTTTTCACCCCTTACATTACCTGCCTAGACCCTGTTAACATTTGAGTTTGCCACCCATAAAATGGTAATGAAAATTTTTAGCCAGCATTCTCTGCTCCTACTAGCAGTACAAATAATAGCAGTAAAAGCATCATGCTGATAAAGCTACATGAATCTTAAGAAAATGTTAGTTAAAGCACAAATAAGTTAATAGTATTGATGAGCATATTCTGTAAACTATGCACTCAGGAAAAATTTGCATTAACTCAGTACCACCTTTAATGAAAACCTGTTAGGAAGAAATACCACTCTCCACTTTCCTTGTTTACTTCACTGATCTAGATGGAAAAGCATCAAAAATTCACCTACCAATATGCTGAGCCATTTACAATTCTAAAATCACTTTAAAAGCAACTAAGAAACACCAAGGGGGAGGGCAAGAGAAACTCAAGTACAATTAAAAGAAGTTGAAATGACCCTCAGAAGCAAACTGTGATGAATGAGAAATAGTAACTCACTTCCCAAGTAAAATGACTTTATCAACTATGCCTAAAATATGTACATTATTTAGAAATGTGACAATTCACTTGATTGTTAAACATGCTGGCTGGCGATAAATTGAAGGTTCCCAAAAGGGACCAAATGACCTGAAAAATAATGCATCTACGATCTAAGAAAATGTTTCTGCCAAGTACGACAATGCTTTGAGTTCAGTATAGTGATTTCCTTATTGATAGTCATGTTATTAATGGCTTAAAAATATAACTCTGTCTTATAACTCCATCATGAGAAGAATCCAACTGCAAACCCGATGTGCATTTTTATTGGTTTCAGCTTGCTAGACTATTTTCAAGATAGAAAAGTTGTGCCAATTTAATTGTGATTAGACTTAACTTCTGGGCTAAGCTCACATACAAGAAGATGAACAAATCCTAGAACATTTTTTGTAAGTCATCATATTTGACTATTCCTTGATCTTCCCAACTAATGAAATGAAGAACTTAATAGAAACTTTTGGTCTCTGCTGTATTTTACTAATAAAAGCTGTTCGCCTTGTTTGAATCATTTGGAAAAAAGAATACAGGTGGCAATACCCTGTGTCACAGTCAGCCACTGTTTCTGAGATATCAGGTCTATATAACTTCATGTTACAGTGTTTTTGTTTTTTTTTTCTTAGTTCTACCTCTATACCCAAACCTTTAATTTCATTCAAAGAAATACTCGCCATGTAAGCCATCATGGAGTAGAAATATCTTCAGGAGATTGCTTTTAAAATATTATTGGTGTTTACCCGGCAGAGAACAGTAAGGCTACTGTTACCATTATTATAATTTTCCTGAAGATGTCCCTACTTAGTGATGAAAACTGTAAGGACTTTGGCTGTTTCTGTTTCAAATATTCACCACAGAGCTCAAATATTAAACTAGGTTTGTGGGAGGTGGGATTGTTTTTAACAAAATAAATTTAAGGTGGAGCACAATGTGTCACAGAAAATGTTTCCCAGGGAGACATCTGTCTCACGAGGGTGTGATTCACTTGGCCCAGGGAGACTATAAAGCTAGCACCACTAGCCCAGCGTCTAGTTTGTTTGCTCCTCTTGAAGTAGTCTAGGTATTATCTACTCTCTTTTCTTGATTGTCAATTTTCTACGTTGATCTCCTTTCAAAATTGGTGATTTCTATTTCATGTTTTCTGTAGTATCCACACATGCCTTAAGTAAGAAATATGGCTTATGGAAACATGACTAAGACTTGGGCTTGACAACAGTGGATTAGCACTAAATGGAAACATGCTTTGCACACATTCTATCACTATGTAGAACCATTTGGAACAAAATGGGCCAGGGATGAGGCTAACTTTGCAACTCTGTAGTTGACTAACCTGCACAAATTCACGTTCCTGGTAAGTGTCAGGGCAAAGATTTGCAGCTGTGCTCAAAGGCTCCAGCTCTTTCCACTGGGCCATGTTGTCTTTCTTCGCGTTCTATGGGAGATAGACCTCTGTGCTTTAAAAGCCTATCAATAAACAACCCAGATGACATCTTTGAGGACTTTTTAGCTTGTGTTGGAGGCAAAGTTTATAGAATTGGGAATTCAAAATAAAAATGGCTGCCCTTTCCCTCATGACTCCAAAACAAAATTAAAACGAATCATTTTTGAATTCTAGATTGGCAAGAAAGAAGCAAATACCTTATAAACAAGTTGATAACAGGGATATTTTGAAGTGTCTTTCCCATGGTATCAAAGAATCTATTCAGATTGCATGTACTGTTCTTGCCTGAAGTTGAAATTTAGTAGAAACTTCTGAATCATAAAATAAATACCAACCTTTGTTTTTTATATTTTTAGTGTTATCTTTTCAGTATTAAGTATTATTTGTCTAATTTAAACAAATTAATTAAATTAATTAATTTAAGTTTAATTCTTTGAAAACCAGTTATTCATTCAACAAATGTGTGTGAAGGGATAGTATACATACAACAATGAATGACAAATGTCCTCTCCTCAGTTTGCTTATAATGATTAATAAAGTACCTGTGTAATATTACTCAGTTAACTAAAATAAAATACTCAGTTAATTATGTAGTTCTGTTCCTAAAACCTTCTGGGTACATGGTAGTATAGAGCATTAAAAATAGCACATATGGAGAAAAAAGACTCACATTTAGGTATGTTAAATAGCAGGTACAAATATCAATCTCATGATTACCTCATATATGTAGTTTCTTTTTTGTGTGTGTATTTATAAAAATAAAATGCAAACAGTGTTATAACAACTTTGTCAATTAACTAATTTTACAATCTGCAATTTCATCACCAACTTTCCAAAGTAATATAAACACTAATTATTTTGCTGCCCTTTCTGTATTTTCCACAAATTCCCATGTGAAATAAATAACAGTGTATTCCACTCCATCATTCATTGGTAATCCTATTCCTTATAAATAGAGAGAAAAAAAGAACCCTAGCAAAGCCCATTTAGTTTATGTGGCATGTATATGACAAAGAACATATCGAGATTTTTATTAAAATAGAAGCTCGCATTGAATGTTTGCTAGCAATGCTGACAGTATGCTCACAACTGTTGGTTCCAAAAAACATTGTGAAGAATTTTAATGATCTAAATTGTAAGAAAGGCACTAACATTAACTAAAGGTGGTGAAAAATCTCTGGTTCTAATTTGCAAACTACCCCCCCGCCCCTTTTTTTTTATCATTTCCTTTCCTTACATTGGATTTTGTCACATGGATAGGTAAAGCCTAATGGGAAAATGTGAGACTGATTGGGTAGCAGTAATATAAAATAAAGTGAATAGATCTAAGAGTCAAGATTTAACTAAACAAAATATGCTTAACTTGTATTTTTTACTAAGAAGAAGAAAACTAAATGGAAACCATTTTATTGATTGTATTATACTATTATTAGTATAGTATTATACTAAAAACCTATCAGTAAACAACTCAGATGACATCTTTGAGGACTACAGAAACTACGTATGAGATAATCATGAGATTGATATTTGTACCTGCTATTTAACACACCTAAATGTGAGTCTTTTTTATCCACATGTGCTATTTTTAATGCTCTATACTACCACGTATCCAGAAGATTTTAGGAACAGGACTAATTATACTATTTAAAATTCTCATTATTCAGAATTGCAAAAAGAAAGAGAAAAGATTGTCAAAAGTTGCATTGCGCTCTCCTGTCTTGAAAGATGGTGGTAAAAAAGGTGGAAAAACAGACACTAAGGAGAAGAAACCTAAACTGAAGAAAGGCTGGTACCAGTGGCAAGGTTAAGAAGAAAAACCTCAGGACCAAAATATTCAAGAAAAGGGAAGTTCCACTACAGCTGAAACTTTGCCTTAGAGGAATTGGCAGGTATTCCAGATCCAAGGAAAGCCGTGTGCAAGAGAGAGTGTTCAGCAGTTAAATCCAGGATTGAAAAGAAGACGGAAATGGTTCTTGCTACTATCACAAGCCAGATGGTAGTGACAAGAATGGTGGTACCCATGTGTTTAAACTTGACGATATGCTTAGTTATTATCCTACTGAAGATGTGTCTCAAAAGCTGTTGAGCAACTGCAAAAACCTTTCATCAGCATATGAAAAACCTGAGAGATAGTGTCACTTCCAGGACCATTCTGTTCATCCCCACTGGTCACCACAGGGGCAAGAAGTTGGTTTTCCTGAACCAGCCGAAGCAGGTTGCTACTTGTGATCAAAGCTTTGGTCCTCAATTTAGTTTCTCTGTGTTGAACACAAAAGAAATTTGTCATTGCCACTTCCACTGAAATTTATGTGAGAATCTCCATACATCTCATTGATGTCTACTTCAAGGAGAAGCTGCATAAGCCCAGCCACCAAGAAGATGAGATGTTTGACACAGGGAAGGCGAAAAACCAGGTTACAGAGCAATGCAAGATCCATCAGAAAGCTATAGACTCTCAATACATGTCAAAAATCAAAGCTGTTCTTCAGCTTACCGCTATCTGTGTTCCATGTTCTCTCTCACAAATGGAGATTGGTGCTCTAATATTCTAACAAAGAACTCTAATTAAAATAACTGAAACGCTAAAAATATAGTATTGCTTTAAAAGCCATTCATATCAGCATATGTTTTCAGTTTAATTCTATCATCTTGAGATTTTGGTACATAGAGCAAATGGTACATTTGAACAAAAATAAAATTTCATGACAGCCAATTTTTCAAAATCTTTTATCTTAAAATTAGATAACATTTTTGTCATTGACAAGTTTAATTCTGTATGCAAATCGTAACTAACAGGTAATGCATGATTGTTGCTTGTAAAGTAAATATCCAGTACTAATAATCACTTAGTTTTATTTTTCCCCAGAAATAAAGGTGAGGTTTTTTCTTTGTTGTTTTTTTATGTACAATACTACCTAGTTACAGTCATAATGCTATTGATGAATACGGAGTTTTCAGTGAACCTGGATTTTATTTTTTATTTATCATATACCAGATGGTATGGTAATGGTTAACAATTTTAAAAGACATTGATTCCACTTATAGGAATAAGAATAGACACTAATAGATAAATTGTATATGCTCCAAATATAAGGAGAAAATAGTAACAAATATTAAATTTTGCTTGGTTTGGGGAAAAATCTAGATTCCCATAGAACTTAGACATAGTGCTTGAAAAAAAGAGTAATGCCTAACTAATAGAGGACTCTGAGGGAGAAAGTCTTGCCTGATATTTAGAAAATTATTAGAACTAGCAAAGGGTTAGTTTATTAGTGCTGCAGCTTAAAAAATTAACAGCTTTGTATAAAATGTACAGGAAAATTGACAACCGGCTCTCCTATCACTGGAAAAGTGATTCCTTTCTTGAAGACATCCATTGAGATATTTTGCAGCACTTAGGATTCATCAAAGTGTAGCATTTGTAATATGGGAAAATAGCCTTCAATAATAGCCCTTCCCTTAAAATGGTGGCAATTGCCAAGGGCCTAATATAATTTGGCAAAAAGTGCCTTGTGTACTTCAATCAAGAGCTGATTTAATCTTATTACAAAAACTATAATGGTTTTATTGAACTCCTATCTACTCTCTATTGGTCTAGTCATGTAGATGGAAAATTACTTCCCCTTTTTGTTCTTTTAACTTAAGATGTTTTGGAAAGGAAATTAAAGTTATCGAGATAATGTTGTAGTTGATTCTAAAAACAAGAAAACTTTGAAGTTAAAGTAGATTAGTTGGGAAATGTCAGTGAGGCTTCCATGGAGTGCTGAGAGGCTTCATGTCAGTTACAAAGGGGGCATCCTTCTCCCAAAGATATGGAAATAGTATTTGTTTCATATTATCTTTGACATCTCCAGCAAGCTATCCTTCTGTACACAATAGCATATTCATATAACACCACTGTCTCACGCAAGAGTGGTTGTGCACACCTATTTGAGAGGATGACAATTTAAAAATAAGTGACTTTGATGAACATTTATACTCTAAAATGAAAAAAATGCATTAATTAAAGTTTATGTATGATGCATACATAGTTAAAAATTTTTGGAGATACAGTGAATGCCAAGTTGAATGCCAAGGGAGGGTGAGTATTGAGATTGTCCTGAGAGGTTATACCTTAAGTATCCCTTTGTGCCATAAGAGGGACTTGAAAAATTACTGATAAATAGAAAACATCCTGGTGAGCTTAGATGCCATTGCACTCAATCGTTCAATCCCCAGTGTTGACCTACTAAGCTCCCAACTTCAGTCACAAAACTGGCCTGGTCTCTGGAACAAGTCTGACTCCTAGGTAGAAAACTATGGTGTCTCAGCATCAAATAAATCTTATTTTTGTTTGAGATATATAGCTCCCCTTACTAGGCTTAAGAATTCCTTGAAATTAAGTCTGTGTCTTATATTCCACTTTTTAGGACCTCAGCACTTGTCACATAAGAGTACCCAGTGCCATATTCCCTCTGAGACAGGAATCTTTCCCTCTTTGATACAATTCTCTTAGTGTTTAGAGACATGTTTTTAAAGCTTAGTCCTTGTGGCTGGATTCCTGCTACTCATTGTTGGATCAGCTGATCCAACAAGGTCTCAGCTTGGAATTTTGCCCATTTCATGAGAAATTCACTGGCTTTTATCATTGAATACCTCAGACATGATTAACCTCCTAAAATTTTTTTTCTTTTGTGAGGAAGATTAGCCCTGAGCTAACATCTGTTGCCAATCCTCCTCTTTTTGCTGAGGAAGATTGGCCCTGGCCTAACATCTGTGCCCATCTTCCTCTACTTTGTATGTGCTTTGCCTGCCACAGCATGGCTTGATGAATGGTGCGCAGGTCCACACCCAGGATCTGAGCCTGTGAATGCTGGGCCACCAAAGCAGAGCGCCCGAACTTAACTACTACACCACTGGGCCAGCCCCATAACCTCCTAAAATTTATTTACTGAATACTCAGTAGGTTCTGGGAACTGTGCTAAATGTAGGGATACAGTAGTGAATAAAACATAGTGTTTTATGTACCTCCCTGGGGGTTACAAGCTAGTGGGGAAGGCTGGCATTAAACGTGGGATCAGGGGCTGCCCGGTGGCGAAGCGGTTAAGTTTCCGCGCTCTGCTTCAGCGGCCTGGGGTTTGCCAGTTCGGATCCTGGGCACTGACCTACTCACTGCTCATCAAGGCATGCTGAAGTAGCGTACCACGTAGAGCAACTAGAAGGATGTACAACTATGACATACAACCATCTACTGGGGCTTTGGGGAGAAAAAAGGAAAAAAAGAGGAAGATTGGCAACAGATATTAGTTCAGGGCCAATCTTCCTAAAAAAAAAAAAAAAACACCAAAAACCGAAAAAAAACCCATGGGAAAAGAATAGAGATTGATATTGCAAAGGGCCATGACAAAGGGCTATGGCAGTGTATGTCCAGATATCCAGCCTGGTCTGGATGATCCAGGAATGGCTTCTGGTGAAAGGATGTTTGAGCGGAGACTAGAAGTAGGAATTAGCCAAGTGAAAACAAGCAGAAGAACATTTAAGCAGAAGGAAACACATATACGAAGACCTAGAAGCATAGAAAGATGGTGGATTATAGAAAATAAAAATCTTGATGACTGAACTGTAAATGGGGTTGTACCTTCTGAATTCTTTCTTATTGCCCAAGACTTGCCATGATTACCTGCCCTGCCTTATTTCCAGTTATGTCCTCTCCACTGTTTCCTATTACCTTGGTGTCTGAGGCCATGATCTGAATAGAAAGTAACTTTGAGGATAATCAGCAGAGAAACAGCAGTCAAAAGCAGAGTGTGGTGAGAGTCTGCATCACATGTTCAGAGTTGGGATTAGATCAATGGATTCAGTGTGCTGTGGGACACGTTCTATGGAAGGTTCTATGTGAAGGATAGAGTGGGGAATGATGAGGGTTTAAGAGAACTACCGTTAATGAAGTTAAGCCCCATCCAGCCAAAGCAATCAGAGAAATGCATAGACAAAATAACTATTTCAAGTCACATCTTCATTTGGAATAGAATGTTCACATTTAAGTTTAATATCTGTTTCTAAATTTATTCTTAACATGCCACTTTTTTAAAAAAAAAAAAAGTTAAGAATGTCATTAAGATGTTGGGCTCCATCACATAATATTGTTTGGACAGTTTTGATTGTGATGTTTAGATTAATATTTATGTTGTACACGTTAAGGTTGACAACAATTTGACTCAATTATAACTAGTCTTTCCTGTTCAGAATCAGGCACAAATAATCTGCTTATGCACTTATGGCCTCCAAATCGCCAGAGAACTAGGTACAGGAGGCAAGGATGGAACCTCTGTTTCAAGTCCTCCCCAGGATTACCCAGGGTGGGACAGAGGATGCTGCCTGGGGCAGATGGGAGCTTCCCAGCAATGGTGGGGTTCAAAGTGTTAACATGGACCCCAAAGAGGAGTCAGTAAAGAGAGGGAGTAAGTTTGCCTCTGCCCAAAGCCCAGCTCTCATCTTGAAGACTTCATGGTAATTTGATATGTGTGATCTTTTCAGCCCGGTACAGACCTATCCCACATTTAGATAGACCCAACAGTCTTTCTAACAAAAAGGCTGAAGAGTGAGCTCAGACAACAAATTCAGGAATATTGGAGAATTCACCAAAACATTTTCACAAACCTGAATCCATCTGAGCTGCATGGTTTTAGTTTAAAGCTATTTTATAAAAGTTTTCATATCTGAGAGAAACGAAGACGCAACTCCAAACACCTTGAAGGGGTAGCAGGGAGAGACGTTAGGCAGCCTCTAAAATGACCCCCACCAACCCCTGCCTCGTCCTGCTGTGCGTGCTCTTTTGTAATAAACTCCTTCTGAGTGTGGGTAGACCTAGTGACTCACTTCTAACAAAAAGAATATTGCAAAAATGTTGGGATTTTTCTTATAAGACTAAACATGTAATTAACTAGCAATTGCACCACTGGGCATTTATCTCAGAGAAATAAGAACTTATGATCACACAAAAACTTGTACACAAATGTTCATAGCAGCTTTATTCCTAATAGTAAAAAACTGGCATCAACTCACACGTCCTTCGACAGGTGGATGATTAAACAAACAGTGTCGCATACCTACCTTGGACTACAAGTCAGCAATAACAGGAACAAACTATTGATACAGACAACTTGGATGAATCTCAAGAGAATTATGCTGAGTGAAAAAAGTCAGTCCCAAAAGACTGTGTACTATATGATTCCGTTTATATAATAATTTTGAAATGACAAAATTACAGTACTGGAGTACAGATTGGTGGATGCCAAGGGTTAGAGGCAGTGTAGGATGGGGAGGAAGAAGCAGGTATGATTATAAAAGGGCAACATGAGAGAGAATCATGTTGAAAGAACTGTTCAGTACCTTGACTATAGCGGTGGATACAAACTTGCACAGGTGATAAAGTGGTAAGGAATTAAATACACATGCAACCAAGTACAAGTGAAACTGGAGAAATCTGAATGAAATTGGTGGGTTATAGCAATGTCAATATCCTGGATATGATATTTTGCTATAGTTTTGCAAGCAGTTACCATTGGGAGAAACTGGATAAAGTGTACATAGGATCTCTCTGTGTGATTTCTTACAACTAACTGCATGTGACACTACAATTATCTTAATAAAAATTTCAATAAAAAACTGATGGGATGTCCCTTTTGAGATTAGCTTACAAAAAGACCTGATCTCTCTCTCTGTTTCTTGCTGTCTCTCTCCGTCTCTGTCTCTCTCGTAGCCCTTGCTCTGGGGGACGTCAGCTGCTGTTGTGAGTAGCCCATACATCAGGAATTGATGTCTCCAGCCAACAGCCAGCAGGAGCCTGAGTCCCGTAAACAGCTACGTGAGTCACCTTAGAAATGGATCTCAGAAGCTGCCAGCAGCCATGTGAGTGAGCTGACAGCAGATGCTCCTCTGTCAATGCTTGAGATGACTGCAGCCCATGCCCTTACCTTCAGTGCAGCCCTATGAGAGACCCTGGGCAGAGGCACCAGATAAGCCAAACCAGCGTTCATGACCATAAAAATGGTGAGATAACAAACATTTGCTGTTTTCGGCTGCTGAGTTTTGGGGTAATTTGTTAGGTAGCAGTGATAACTAAGGGAAGAATCACACACTGACAATGATGGATCCTAAAAATTGTCTTCATTTAGTTCCTCCCAGTGTCTCACAGGCTGGCAGTGCCCCCATTCTCCCTCCGCACCTTAACCCCCCCTACAAAAACAAGGAAACCAACAGGCTTCAGCCCCATGAGATATCTGTCTGTCCACTCCAACCCTGCTCCACCCTGCTCTTAGCCTGCAAGACTGACAGCTGGCTTTTTTTGGATTGGAGCAATGCGAAGCGGTCTCAGGAGATTGGAGGGAAAGAGGAGAGTGAAGTTAGGTTTATATTTCCTGGCTCCCTCCCTGTAAGGTAACCTGGAACAGGAGATATGGCTGTATCCATTGACAGAAGGTTTTACTCTTCTTAAAGCAGCCTGGGGTCCTGGGCTCTGGATTCTTCTTCTTCTGTTCTGTTCCCCTCAGATCCAGGCGTGAATAACATCTCTGACGCCGTTAGCACTGATTTCTTGTACTATCCCTTGTGGTCCCTCTACATTCCAACCACACCTCTGTAAATAGTTTCTGGCAAATTATCCCACTTTGATAATGTCATCTGCTACTTGATGAGATTCAATGGTTTTTACACTTCACTTCCCTTCCTCTTCTCTCTCACCCTTTTTCTACCTTTGGATCATTTCTTTTTCTTTTTTTCCTTTTCTTGGATTTACCTTGATGTTCTTTTTATTTAAGAACGTCAATTTAACTTTTTTAACTTCTCCAATTTTCTGTTGGGGCTCAGAACTGAGCACCACAAAGAGTATTACTTAAGAAGCAGAAACTGGCAAGCAGTTGTGAAGATGTTATTATTTTGGTCCAGGGCCACATTTCAAGTTGTGAAGTTTTTGTGTGGCAGAAAAGTCTCCAGGCAGAGGGAGCAAATGATAGTTGAAATCCAGACTAGACCAGGCTCACCTGCTAGACCTTGGTGCAGGGCAGCCCTTGACTCAAGAAAGTGGCAGAATTATTTTCTTCTAAGGGCACCTGCTGCTGGCCAAGTTGTGCTCCCAGAGGGATCCCTCTGCTGCCCAGAGGGACCCTCTTTCTAAATAACACAAGGGCATTTTATGCTCTGTGAGGCTCTGTTTTGCCTCTGTCACATTAGGATTATCATTTATAATATCCCAAAAATATACACTAGGACAGAACCCCTTCAAACAAGTGGGAAGAGTTTTTGGATCAGAGTGTGTGATTTTTAGTAATAGGAAGCTAAAGAGGACACTTGTACTCTGCTGAGGTAAAAATAACCATCGTGTTTCCCTTTAGTTGGCAAGTTTTCCTTCATTTGTAATATCCCTGTATTCATCATCTATCAGATTTCCGTACCCTATTGAATGGCGGCCAACGCGATTGGGCTTCAATGAAAACATGAAATTAAGCCATAATGTAAGATATTTTTAAAGCTAATTTGGCACCTCAGTTTCATCAAAGCCCTATGTGTTTAGAGTTCCTCTCAACTGAATAATGCACCCTCGTGATTTATCAGTTGAACGAAATTCAAATGGAAGTGACAAACACACACACAGCCTAAGCATATACATAGAATGTCATCTTTGAAAGGTGTTAAGGACTTTGGATAAATGCTGATCTGTGAATTATATGGAAACTGAAAATCTCTCATTCACTTACTCATTCATTCATTCATTCATTCATTCACAGCATGATCTCTTTGACTATCTTATGGTATCCTGTGCTTTGAGGTTCCTGAGTTTGCATGCTTTACAGAGGAATCTAGTTCCTTCTGCACTGGGTCTGCAGTGCATGGAAGGAGGACAGCCATTCTCTAGGAAGCAGGGGCTTATTTCTGTGAAAAATTCACCTAAAGTCTCCCTGTAACGTGGCTTTCTTGGTGGTGCTGAACATTTCCCCTCATGGTCTAACTAAAATGTACGGTGAAGGTTACTGGGCAGTGACTTAATTTGGTATGACTGTGTGATGAATAAAATGGATCCCTAACAGATTTTCTTGAATTTAAAATATAGCACAGTTTTACTTTTACTAAATATTCTCTGTGTAAACGTTTAATTTCTTGAAGTTCTAAATGTTGGACACATTCTTACTAAAATTGCACTTTCATACCATCTTTTCTATGTTTTGATACATGTAGTGTTATAAAAACATCAGGTTTTGGAAAGATCATTTTAATTTCTGATATGTATTATTTGAAATATTTGACTTGTAAAGTAGATAATGAGAAGATGCCATTTTGTATTTTAGTGTAATTTAAGTAGCACTTTTTATTAAAAATAAATAAATATAAATGGGAAATGGGGTAATCATTGACAGTAAAATGTTTCACAAACACAGAATGTAATAAAGCTCCTTCAAAATATGTGGTTTTATCCTTCTAACTAAAGAAACATATTCTCTTTTATACCATCTAGTTTTTCAAAATAAAATCATGTAGTAGACAGAAAAAAATATTGTACACATAGAGCTTTCAAGATTTTTATGAACATTTATTTACAAATATATGCAAGCATTCTTTTTTCCTATATTTTCTCCTTCTTGGCCAATTGCAAACTGATCACTTACAATTGTACTTGAGTGCTTAGTGACCAGAAAATTTACAAATGCTACCACTGCCAGAGAAACTGAAAGTGCACAAGCAGATTGAAGGAAATACCACAGGCAAAAATTAGCCATCATTAGTTACCCCTGCTAATATTGCAGAAAATTGGAATGCTTGCCTCACTGAGAATTGGAAAACATTTCGGAAGTTTATTTAGAAAAACGAAAAAGACTTTTATATATACATAGAAGTAATCATTTTATGACATTCTGTTGTTATACTTTGCAACTGTATTTTAAAATTCATTTATTATCAATAGATCTAAGGTATTTTTTTAATTCCAAACATTTTATTTGCATTTTATGATTATGTATTTAAAATTTTATATAAAGGCAAAAGTTTAGGACATTATTAAGGCTGGAATTTATCACTACTTCTATTTCCACTAGTTCTTCGCTAATATAATACAATTGTCATTTGATATTCTAGGTTAACTGTCACAAAATTATGTCACAATTAAGATCTTCCCTCTCACCATACCCTTACTAAGTCATCAGTAAACTGTTAGGCAATCAATGTTTTCTTGGTAGACTGATGAAATTTAGAATTAGAACTTAAGGTTCAGTTGGAAAATATATTTATTAAACACATGCTATGTTCAATGGCATTATTTTAGGTCTTATGAAGAATTCAGAAATAAATTAGAGGAAGCATATTATCTAGTGAAGGGCACATAAATATCAATAACCAAAATATCAAGGAGACTGTTCTAAATGTTCTAATGGAGGTAAATGCATGCTGACAATATTAAGAAAACAATTATTTTACAGTTTCATGTATTTTCTTTGTAGGTTTTATAAATTATTATAAATAAATTTATAAATTATTTATAAATAAATAATAAATTATTATTTATTTAGGTAATGACCTACCTCTGTCTCAGACCTCTCTGTCTTTCTCCATATTTGAGAATGAAGGAGAGAAAGAGCATCGTAAGGCAAAATAAATGTCTTTAAATATACATATATATGTTTGTGTGTGTGTGTTTCATTGTTTCTTTTTGAGGGAGACAGCTCATTCTTCCTATATATTGTGTTTTTTTCCTCTTGTGCCACCAATGGCTATATACTTTCCTTGATATTTTCAGTGTTTATGCTTACAGATGACCTTACTGTCAATATCTCTGTCAAGTACATTTCCTCAACACCTGTTATAAAATGCTACAGGCTTCCATGCACATGTGACACCATATTGGAATGATCCAGTTCATTTGACATAATGCAAATAGGTAGAGTACATGTTGTCTAACATATTTAAGCAGCATTATATTTTGATCAAGGGAGACTTTGGGAAGATTTTGGATGGCATAACATATAAAGATTCTTTCAGCATGCTTATCATTAAAACCAATTGAGCAAAACATGCCCTTCTTGGTTAAAGATAATGGTGAGACATATGATAAAAGGTGTGTAATTAGTTAAATTAGAGTTTTCAAATAGCCGTCACACATATACTCATAAATATAAGTGAGTAGGCATATTATTTTTTAAGGCATACGGATTTTTAGTTCACTCTAAATCTTTTCTGAAGAGCTTTTATTCATAAGTTTCCTTAAAGAAATTAAAATGAGCAAGTAGAAGATATTCTGTTGGAATTTTCATCTTTAAAGTATACAGAGGAACCACGAAGCATTTAACACTGCTAGTATGAAACTGATAAAAAGTTCTATCAGCCATTGATTTCTCACACTGTTAGTGTGAAACAGAGTCAGCATAATATAGAATAGAAAGAAATTTTAAGATTAATTAAATTACTTCTTTTATTCAATAAAAATGTTTTATGTGCCTACTATGTACAATGTCTTTGTGTTTGGCCTTGTTGACTTATAAGTGAGCAAAACTCATTTCCTATCTTCAAAGAATTTTTACTGCACACATACAAACACACACACACACAATCACACACAGACATACACAACATCTAGCAAAGATTTTCTCCTATTTCGGGCGTAAGGTGGTGACCAGAAAGAGGAGACAGTTATTTGGAAATGAAAAGTTAAAAACAAAATAGCAATGCTGCAAAAAGTCTTTTTTCTTTTCTTTAAAGACTGTAATTGCATATCTCTTTTTCTTAACAGAAAGGGAGTCCAGGAGACAGGTGAGATGCTCTGGTGCATAAGAAGAGGTGCAGAGGACAGCCCATCCCAGGGGCAGGCACTGAGAATCAGAATGACAGGTGTATGGCTGCCTATTTTGTTGCAAGTTACTAAAGTAACTACTTAGCACAGTATTACTTTCAGATAGACACTAAGGCTAATGATCACCATCCTTAATAAAGACCATATGACCAACACAGGTTTACCATAAATGGTATATGTTTTCTGAGTGTAAAGTCATGACTATTTTACTTCTGTATAAAACAATGATAAATGTATTCCATTACGGGTATTGTAAGTGTTTGCTTTGTATATGGCTAGATTTATTTTATTTTATTCATCTTCTTCCTGGAATAGCCTGGCTTTTACCTTGTGTTGCTAAAAATTAAGCTTTCAGTTTGTAATATACTTTCAACTGTTTATTTAAAAATAAAATTTAAAATTCTACTGCATATAGTTTTATAAAGATGTGCACCTGTATAACTTATTGCTTAAATTGTAGGTTTCTGATGTCAAGAACTTATTCCTTTTTTTTATTTGCAGAGGTCAACCCAAGATGGTCAATACATGTTTGTTATCTAATTATTTTCTAATAAATGTGTCTTGCCGTATCTAGTAATATCAGGAAAAGGAGAACCAGCATCTAGTGGAAATGCACAGCTCAACTGTAAGATGGCATAGTCCCTGAGCATGGCTAGTCTTAGTTCTTTATTTAGTATTTGAGACTTAAGAAAAATGCAGGCATGCCTCTAATACCCATGGAAATAACAAGTTGAGTAGGAAGGAACATACATGATATTGGATTCATAGGCTGCACTGCTATCATTGTTTATACACAGGGCTTAGACTTGATTAGGTGGCACGGGATGATGCAAATGGCGTAACAAATCTCTGTTAATTGGGAAAGATTTTTCAAAGGATGTAGATTTTAAATTCCCCTCTAAAGGAGCTTAGTAAGAATGTTGGAGAGAGACTCTTCCAGGTATGATAGGTTGTTTCCATAAAGGAGTAAGAAAAAATTAGGTATTGTGGAGAGGAAATGCACTTTGGGAGTTTAATGGGAGACCCTGGAGCCTATAAGCAAGGTTACTGTGTACATACTATGACCAGAGACGGATTAGGTTAGGGTTTGGGAAACCAGGTGGCTGCTGTGATGGCAACATTGTATAAAGGGAGCAATTTGAGATGGAAAGCCCAATGAGATCACGATAAAATGGGCAAGAGCTGTGGTAATGATCATGGTGATGATGTTGGTAATACATACGTATATACATTATTTATACATATATGGATCTCAGTTTATAAAATTCTTCCATTTTTTTTGCTTTAAATATTCACAAAATCCTGTGTTTAGGGCAATCATTAAGACCTTTTAAGAGACAAATATGACATGACATGTCAAAGATTCAGAAATATGGAATGGAGAAGGGAACTGAATTCAGATTTTCTATTTGATCCAAGAGAAAATAGCAATGCTTGCTAATGAAGCAGCTGGGAAAGATGACTTTTCTAAGGTTGGCAATTCATTCATTCTTTTATAATGTGATTATCAGCCAGAGAATGCCTTGCTGTCTTTTAGGCTTCTTACTACTTCAAATTTGTCTATTTAGAAATCTGACTAGAAGAAAACTAGGGATATCTTAATTATCCTCTGGAAGAAAAACTCAGGGCAATCATCAAATTTTTCACTTCATGAAGTTGTTTTTGCCTATTGGTATAAGGACTATTGCAAACGTGCACATTGTATGAGTTTTCACAAAGCAAAGTCTCCTAAAAAGTATAATGACAACCTAATTCTGTTAAGCATTGATGCCAATGGGAAGTTTGCCTGAGTGAAGGCTGGAGAATTAGACACAAGCTCTTGAGTACAGAGACTATAATTGGAGATTTTAGCTCATGAGAAGCAGGAGAATATCGATGGTTTCAGAGTCCTAATATATCACTATTTCAACTAAATTAATAAGGTATGCCTTGAGTTGTAGTAAATATATGGTCACTTGAGACTGTCTGTATGCAGCTTCGTTGGGTGTAAGAGGAGAGATTGTCATTGAAAATATGCTAACCAACAGTTCCTACCCAGAGCACTCTTGCTTTTATTTTTATTTCATGATTTTACCATCAGAATAACTGATAACTATGCTTTTAGACCCATCCATTCAAGAGAATGATGTTCTTACTGATTAGGATGGTTGCATAGAAGAGATTTGTTGTTGTCTATTCTGAGTGTGAGCTATGCCAGCCTTGAAATATTTGGTGTAGTGAGAACAGTACATGGTTTATGGGCTCATTCTAATGGTATGCAGTTCCAACCCTCATTTTCCATTGATAGTTAAGCCATTAAAGAAACAGTTCACAAGTACCAAATTAAAAGAAGTCGACTTGAATCCATAATGCATATAAGTTGTTTTGGTTTCCAACTATAACCCATTCAAATGGCTAATAATCAAGTTTAATTTGATTATTGGTAGAGGAAGTGCATATTTAGGGCTATCTCCCACTACTTAGACCTTTAGTTCAGTAAATATCATCTGTACATTCTGGCAGCCGCGATCTACAACAAGGCCCAAATTAGAAAAATCCCCCAAGTCAGTCACACATTTACTAAATGATATTACGGCAAATGAAGGGTTCTTAGCATGAATTCACCTCAAGAAGTCCAAAATAAGGCTGATGTTTTGTGCCGAGAAATAGAAAATGAACTAATTATTCAGCAGGGAATGACCCAAAATATTGCAAAAGCATTTCTTGCAAATCCAGAATTTAATAGGGTGTATTGTTCATTATAAAAGATCATTGTTCAGACTAACTTTTCCAAAGTTGTGTAAGCTTGAGGGTACTTGTGTTCACCATCACAGCCCTTCTGTTGTCCACCATGAGTTTAATTCTATGCTACTCTTCTCAAACTTTGTTTTTGTCATGAAGTAATCAGTTAGCAATTTATGTTTCAGTTCATTGGATCCTAAAATCCACGTTTTTCTTATTATAGAAGCAATATTCAGGAGAAACAGAAGATGGGGAATAAAATTCAAGCTGAACAAAAGCCAATTAAAAATAAGATGATAAAAATAATAGGAGTTTTAAAAATTCTAGAATATCCATGTCACTGATATTGTTTAAAGATATTTCTGTAGTGACTCAGAGATGCTTGCATGTCCTTATGCACAATCAAAGCTGTTTATTTCATTCCCAAGGATGAGCCACAGATGATTTTTCAAGTTGTTTTTCTCCTAGACATTTAACAAAACCTGGTCACAAATAAGCTTTGGAGAGGAGTATTTTTCTTATTGGTGATTTAGATTGGATCTGAGGAAACAAAGGGTAATTTATAACTTTAATTTACTAAAAGCATGTGAATTGAATATGCTAGGATTCAATAATGGTCCTGTGATGCTTAACTCCAGCTGTATCTGTCTTTGTGAATGGTGATTAAAAAAGGCAAATTTGCTTACATCTCTCCTTGCTGACACCGAGGTCATTGCTTTACGGGTTTGCTTTCATTTGCACATCCATAGTAATTTCTATTTTTGGCTACTCTTGCAAAAAATCAGATGCCCTGGATCAAAATAGATATTTTCATAGTGCAATTGTAGCATCAGGCAAAAGCTACTGTATAACAAAAAAAAAAAAAAGAAGAAGAAGAGGAATATGGCCAATTTCGTCATAAAACATAACCAATAATGTTACGATATTTAACACGGAGAAAACACTCCATGCCCTGCTCTTAGTTACCACATAAAAATGCCTTCATAATGGTCATTCCTTGACACAAAGTCTTTACAAAAGAAATAATTTATTGCCTTACCTGTAACTGAAATAATGACTAAATCATTAAAAAAAGTCTAGTAGCTCATTCAGAGTAAATCTTCCACAACTTGCTACAGTGCTAATCGTCAGCATGTTATACAGTAAGTTAGCCCGGAGCTAAGTTAAGCAGGCAGATTAGGACTGTAATACAGTATCAGGACTCATAAATCAAGTGTGCTTGTAGATTTCCTTTCACTTACTGCTCCTTCTTATAGTTCAGACAAGTCATAATTACACATCAGTAGGCATTGTGAACAGAGGAATGAGCTACAACATAACGCACAATAAACCCTGTCATATAAAAGCAAACTGGATAAAATAACAGAAGCAATACTCCATTTTACAACATCACACTAAAGAATTACACTGTGCCATTGTGTATTATTCTGATCAATCATGAATCCATCCACAATTGACAGCTCAGTGGGCAAAATTTACCATTGAAGAATAGTTTCCAGTTTTATTATTTTCTTGTTTGATTATACACATTAAGCACAAGACTGTGTGTGATTCTGAAAAGCCACAGGTACGTAATATAACACTGCCCTGCACACATTGCAATTAAATAAATTCTGCTAATGCTCTTTTAAAGCTTTCTTTTATTAGACATGCTTAAAATAATTCATACTGGATGAACTGTAAATGATTCTTTATTCATGTTTTATTAGTATTATAATTTTGAATAATTATTCAGGTATTCTTGTTACCTTAGACCAAAGAGATGTTGACTCTGAAGTCTTTTCTGTTATTTTCAGGCTTAGATGATATTGCTACTAAGCTCAAAGGACACTCCTTTATCACTTGGTTTGTGCCGAACATTGAAAATGGGATTTAATGAAACATGAGCAAATATTGGTTGTTTCAATTCTAATAAAACATTTAAAAGAACTAATAAATGTAAGGTAATTGTTGAATGCTAATCTAAAATTGCTACTACCACTTTTATTTTATAATCGGAACTCAGCAGGTGTTGGGGGATATATTTTTCACATTATTCATCAAATATAGTTTTGAGAGGCACCAACGTGTTTTTACCTACTCCACATTCATAAGAACTTAATCATGGTTAATATATTAATGATATCAGAAATATAGAGGAAATAATTTTAGAGCCAGAGAGTAAATTATATGCCACATTGGAATTTCCTTCCAGATGTTACTGGGTCCACATTTTAACTATTATTCATGTGTACATGAGGGAGATCCTATTGAGAAATGAGGAGTTCACATAACTACTTTTATTTTGATTACTGATTATTTTTATTTTTTTCCTCCATAGGATACAGTTTTATGGTTATTAGGATTTAGAGAGAAACGAGGGAATAAACGATTGGAAAGAGATTGGAAGAACTGAAGGGGGTGAGTGTGATTTTAGGCATGTTTTATGCAAACACCGGTGACCTTGGAACCAAACAGCCTCAGTTGAGACTTAAGTTGACCTAGAATGCAACATGTCAATAAGAGGCAGAACCATATTTTTGATGTGTATCCACAGAATCTAATACTGTGTTTGGGACACAGTTTTTGTTTTATGCAGAAAAAGTTCCCTTATATCCTTCTGCTCCCAAAAGATTTTGTGCTAACCTCTAACATAGCAGTTAACTTGTTGCATTATAATTGTCTGTTTACTTGTCTTCTTGTCTTTTTTTAAGCTCAAGAACTGAGTCTTATTTGGCATTCTGTACCCGTGATTAAAAGATAGAGTTGATTGGCATAGAGTTCAAGCTCAAAAATTTGTTTAATCTTGGCTCAATAATAATGATGTTAACAATATTTATTGGTAGTGTACTGTATGCCAAGCACTGTGATATATGCTTTATAGGTTAGATATCATTTAATCTTCAGAAAAATTGGATATATGTTGTACTATTATCGTTTCTATTTGTATATGTGAAATTTGCCCAAGGTCACACAGCTAGTAAATGAGGGCCCAGGATCTTAACCTAGCAGTGCAACTCCAGAGGCCCTGCTGGTAACAATGCCCTACTCCCTATCATCTTGGGGCAGCTCCTTAATCCTTCATAATCTTAGTAAATTTAATTTCCCCCTCCATGAAGATGTTCCTATGGAAATGGCTGAGTTATACTGGCCAGAGTGGAATCCGACAGGAGCCTGTACTGACAACCTCTTAACAGAGGGACTTGACGTGGACAGATCTGCTGGAGCATCTCTTCCAGGATTTGCTTGTATCTTTCCTTCCTGACACTGAGGTTATAACTTTATGCATTTGCTTGCATTTACGAATCACCTAGTGTGTGTTTGTTCGTTTGCTTTTTGTTTTGTCTTGCTTATTTTTGTTCAATACTTCTTAAAATCATAGATAGCCTTACAAAAGGCCAATTAACTATTTCTCCAGTAAAGAGGGATGGGTGCTCTTTGAGTTTCACAGTTGAAGACTGCAGTGATTTTGGTGGGATTAGGCCTGAGTACTTCCTATGTTATTGGCTTGCTTTATTGAAAATATGGACATTATTGTGACTTTCCTATCCAAAATAATATTTAATTGAGATTGGATCAACTCGTCTACTTAGGCTCCATCCGTCAATTAAGTGGGGATAAGTGTGAGAAATTGGTAACTTGGTACTGTGCCCAAATTAAAACATTTTGTTGATCAAGTATATAACAGCTTATCTCTTGGTTTGTTATTGTTGAAATGTGACCTGAAGGAAATGAGGGAATTCTGTGAAAGCAGAGCAGACCTAAATTCAAGAGAGGCAGAAGCCTTCAGAGAAATCTGAACAGGAATTTTTAAGTTTATGTAATTAAAATGTTTTATAGCCCTAACATTTCATTTTAGCAAACAATTTTCTTCTTCTTTCCTTTTGTGAAACTTTTATGTCAGCTGCTGCTAAATACCCCCAAGGAAATGGTAACTTTGTTATACACATTTTTTTCTTTTATTAGTTACATTAGTGAAATTAGTAAAAGGTGAGCAGAAAATGGGAATAAAAAGAGGGACAAGACGACCTTACTAGGTCTTATTATCTACAAACTGGGAAAACAACACCTAAATTATCAAGAAGCCTCCATGTCTCTTCATTCACATGCCTGCAGTTGATTTATTAGAAATTAAATTTAATACTAGGATCAGCAGCTTAACTTCTGAACTATTTGACTCTTCTCCATTAAAGTGTAGAACAAGTCAACAATTTATGAATTAGTTACTTAAAATCGACAACAGATCAGGCATTTCCCAATAAGGAAACAGAGAAGGTTATAAGGATTTTAAAAATCTCAAATTCAGAAACTGAGTAAAAAGGGATTAGCAACTCTGTCAAGCTGAAAGGTGGCAAAGGGTAATTTTGTCCTTAACTCGAAATGTTGCTAACGTCAGGAAGAATCAGTATAAAAAGTCTTATATGAGACATCTGTTAACTTGGTCAGCCAAATTAGAAAAAAAATCTTTAAAATTTCTAAATAGTCATCACTTTTCAATGGGTATCTATATGGACAGCAAAACTGTATGAAATACAAATACAGTTGAACTTCAACTGTATGAAAAGAACATTTTGGCAATAGAAACTATCTGTTGGAATATATAGATACTGAAATAATGAGTAATTCATAGTTGATTTGCAGTTTGAAGATTATATAAGTATATGCAGCCGTAGGGTTAAAAAGGCTTTTTCTTCCTCATTTATTTTCTTAGAAAGTGTTATTATCTAGCCTGTTTAAATAGCAACTATGCAAATTTCTCATGCTTTATAAATGTTTCACCAAAGAATTCTCAACCAGTCAATTAATTCTATTTATTTATTTTTTCCTGATTGTCAGCAGATGAGTATCTTGTGAGAATGGTTCTACTTTTCTAACTTAGTTTGTATAGAACTCTAACTCCATTTCCTGTAGACGTCTTTTGGGAAGGGGAAAATAGTGGATTACATGAAAGGAATTGTTTTCTCTTCCCTGCATGTCAACCCTCTCTTTTTCCTACCTCTTCTATCCTTCATAGCTGGAATTTGGAAGAGAGAAAAATATAAGATAACAGCTTTGGTGTGAAAATTTGGTTTAATAAAAATTATCTAGTAGGTATTGAGACTATTTCGTAGGCATTTGAGGTTATATTCATCTCAAACTGCCTCCAACGTTTATTTATATAAATATCTGTAGTGCAGAAAACTGGAATTAAATCTTTGAAATGTAGAATCTCAGTTTTAGAGGTAACATTTGAGAGTCATGGACACATAGATGATATTTAAAGCCATGAGCCTGAATGAAGGCTTCAAGGAAGTGAGTATAGGTCAAAAAGAGAATAGATACTATGATCGAGTCCTAAGCCATCCAGCATTATGAGATTGAGGAGAGAAAGAGAAGCTAATAAGAGAGTCTGGGAAGAAGCGAACAGTGAGGTGGGAGGAAAATCAAGGGCGTGTGGTGTCCTGGAAGCCAAGTGAGGAACGTGCTTCCAGATCAAGCATGATAGAAACTAGAACTAGGCATTGGAGATAGCAATGTAGAGATAACAGATGACCTTGACAAAGCGGTGTTTATGGTGTTTCTAACAAAATATCTTATTCAAGTGGACTTCAGAGAGAATGCAAGTAGAGAAATTGGTGACAGCAAGTTTAAGCAACACTTATGAGGAAATATCCTGTAAAGGGGAGCAGAGAGCTGGAGTAGTAACTGGAAAGGACATTAGGGTTCAGAAAGACAGTAAGAAGGAATAAATAACAGCATGTTTACATGATGATGAAAGTATGTAGAGAGGCAAAAACCTATGTTTATAGGAAAGAATTGATAGTATGATACATTGGAGTGAGAGAGGATTGGGTCTAGTATACAAATGGAGGAGTTGACTTTAGATAGCAACATCGGTTATATCTATAGCTATGTCTATGTCCATCTATGTCTATATCGCTCTATCTACATATGAACGTCCATCATACGTATATATTTCTTGTAATGAAACTATGTGGTTTCAATTGTTGGTAGGTGGGTAGATGTGGTATTCGGAGTTTGTGGAAATTCTCTTCTCACTGTTTCAGGTTTCTCAATGGAGTGGGAAGCCTGGTAACCAATTGAATGCAGGATTGTGGGGGAGGTGTTGGAATTTGGGGTAGAGAGAAGGATGCAAGAATCTAGGAGAGTGGGATAAGGAAAGTACAGCATGTTTGTCTGACAACATCAAGTTCTTGTTTACAAATTTAAGGCAAGAATGAGTAGCAGGTTGTGTGTATTTCTCCAGCCATGGGCAGGCGGAAAGCAGGGAGAGAGTTGAATTGACTCATTATTATGATTTGCCAAAGAATACGATGTAGCAGTGAGAAAGGCGAGGAAGTAGGGACTGTAAGCCGATTGACCTTGGAAATCAAGCTGGTAAGGACTGGTCTGATCTCTTGTAACATCTTTCTAGGAGGTATCCTTGGTTGCTTTCTCCTCCACCTTTCTATCCTCTATGCTGCCACAACTTATCTATTCTACAGTGCAGAACTACAAATTCCTCTCTTTTTCTTAGTTGCCTTCAAAGGCTACTTAGGAGAAAGTGTAAATGTCTTAGCACGACAGAAACTCCATCTTGAGCTTGCATCTGACTTCCCTGTGCCTTAGTCCATTCCCATCATTACCCAATTATGGCATGTTCTTTCATATATATTCTTTTGCCGTATTGTTCTCTTTGCGTCTAGCCCCTATTCATCCCTGAAAACCCAAAGAGAATTCACTGCTTTATAAAACTTTTCTCATTTTTTTTCAAGGCACAGATAATTCTCCTTCCTTTATTCCCATTGTATCTGGTTAATATTTTTTAGGACACTAACTTTGTATTGTAATCCACTATTGATATATCTGAATCCTTAGAAGTGGTAACTTTTAAAACTACGGAATGGATATTGTTCATCCATTATTCATTCATTCATCCATTCCTGTGACTCAAATAATTCCTGGCTTTTAATTATCAGTAGGTATTTTTATGAATGGGTACGGGAACAAACAAACCGAAACGGAAACATATGGTAGTGCCAAATGTCCTTATACCTTCAGTAGAAAATGGAAGCGCTTGAATTTAATGTGGTAGATATAGGTCTTAATCCAAAAAAGAAAATATAAAATATAAGGTAAAAATACGGCAGTTCTGTTTTGAGAAGATTGTGCCATAGTATTCTAAGAGGGAAAAGGGGGAGGACGTCAATTCTAAAGAGAACCATGTCTCTGGTCTGGTAACTATAAACAAACCAGCATCCTTGCCACTTTTACCACTAAGTTGCTCTTATCTCCCTGTTCAGTGGGATTTGTGAGTTTTTGCAAGGTTGTCTTCGCATCCAGATACTTTGTTGTCCTTGAGCACGTGTGTGGCTGAGTGTTCACCTGGCAACACTCAGTTTCCTTTACTACAGCGTCGCCCATCCACTCTTCCTCAGTTTCCCTTCAGAAAAGTTGTGGTGGTGATTTTTCGTTCCACCCAAAAATATGGGAGAATGTAAGTAAGTTCATGGATATCAATGTCTTTGAAAGAGCTAGATAAATGCAAGGCATTATTAATTGTCTGAAATGTAAAAGAAAATCTGAAATAGTTGTGTTGTGAGAAATGGAAAGTTAGGCATGCATTGGCTTTATTTCCTTTATAAATGATCACTAATTTAATGGGAAAAGTAAATATTTATATCAAATCTTTTACTTTAGTCCAAAAAATGCACTCAGAGGGGAAATGAATAACTTTAAGCTTAAGATATTGAATAACTATGGAAAATCTGGCAACAGCACAAATGATTGGAATGTTCCCATGATATCAGTCATGGTTTTTTTTTTTAATGGTATACGAAACAGTAAGCTAACAAATACTGAAAGCTTTTTTCAAATAAGGGAGAGTTTAGCCTTTAAAAAAATTAGGTTACTACATAGAGATGAAATAATCTAAGCAAAGCCTAAAGTGGAAGAAAATGTTCTCCGAAACTGGAGAATTGATAGGAAAAGAGGAGGAGATAAATGAGCTAAATTACCCAAGCAAATTCATTCAGGACTCTTGGCCTGCAAAGTCTAAAAGAAAATACAGTAATCTGTAAAGCACCCTGTCTGCCTGTGTGGCTTCTATCACTAGACTCATCATTAGGATGTTATGTGTGGTAATTACAGGCTAAACTTTTGTGTGCTAGTTGAAACAGCTGTGATCAACTATAGTTTTAAACCTGTAGTCTAGTTGTTTGGAAACGTCTCACTATGGGTGACATATCTTTGAGTGAAGTCCTTGATTATGTGTCTGGCATGTTGCATTTTCAATAGAAAGTCTTTTAATTAGTCTTTGATATGGGTAAACATCTGAAAATAGTAAGAGGTAATGCAAGAAAGAAGGAATAATGCTTTCCTTTCTGAACTAAATAAAATATTTAATATGGACAAGAAGAGACACATATAGCAAGCAAAATCTTTAAGGAGGTTGGTTCTCATTAGGAAATTATGTTTAGAGGGAGTCATAAAAGAAAATATTTAAGTTTGAAATCACAGACACAAACGGTTTTTAAAAGACCTTTATTTTCCTCTGTGAAATCTTCAGAGAACTTGATGTTATTTGATGTAAGGGGAGGGAAACCTGTAAGCAGAAGGGATTTTCAATTACAAACACGTGGAACTTTTGCTAGTCCCTCTGCTGAAACTCTATCTTATAAATGAGATTGCCTCCAACCAAAATTTACTGACTAGATGCCTGTGTGCCAGACATGGCCACAGCAATGGCACATTTGTGAACCATAATGTCTCAAGAAAACACTGAATTGATTACAAACATTTAAAAATTGAGAGAGTTCACATTTTTTAAAAAATCTAAATTTCCAGAAAAAAAATCTTAAGAGCTGGCAACAGTGAACACACACTGTTACCTGGCAGCAAGTAAGTGGGTTTCATAGCAGCTGTCCTTTCAATGAGGTGTCCATTATCTTATCCCTGAGATCTTCTTCACTCCCTCTTGGTCTTATAACATGCTGATGTCACCTTTTAAATTCGCTCACTGGTGCCTGTTGACATCTGGGTGTGAAACTCCGCCCTTAAGGAGCTCCTGAGCACCTCTGACAAAATTTGACTTTAAATCACATGTTGTCACGTTACAACTTCTCTCACATAATGAGGACTCAGGGCAGCTGCAGAGATAAGAGCAAAATTTCATGTATCAATTGTAATTGGCACCCCTACCAAAAAAGTGACTTGACATTTTAATCATATCAATAGAGTTGTTCCTTAAGTAGAAATGAGAAGTTAATCCAGATTATTTAATGTAAGACTATTTGTATTGACTAAAAGGACTAAAACAAAATCAAAGTTAAAATTAAATCAGCACTTAGTAAGAAAAAGAATCATTGAGGCATAAGAAATAGGAAGCTATTAGAAGTGGTGAGACATAAACGAAGAAAATATCTTAGTAAAATGAATTTTAAACACACCACATCAAAATCTAGACAGAATAGTCTGAAACAAATAGCATAGATTTAAAAACTGCCACTATATCATTTCTAAATAAAATAAAGCAGATTTTTAGAAATATAAAATGATCATATATTATTTTTTCCCCATTTGAACCAGATTTCTTGGATTAAATTACTATTTAAGTTGAATGTGATAAAGATAAAATCCATAAATGCATGCAGAATATATTCATAATAATATTGCACCTTGCGGAAAAAGTAGATGAAGTAGATAATATGATATTTTTTATTGGACCAATAAATAAAAAGCAATTCTCAAGCCCCAAAGTCTCAAGTACATTTTCACTTTAAATGAACACATTCATGAAGCATTTTATTGCAACATTTTCCTGTGGGAATATATAGGTAAATGGCTACAGAAATGTGAAAGTGTGTTGTAAACTGTAAAACTCTATTTACAAATCCTTCATGTTGCTAGTGAACAGCTGGACCCTGTTGTGACTTCTGTGTGCTATGATTAACATCTATCTTACAGAATTAAAATGAATTGCCAGAGAAAGGATCAGTCAATACCCCATCACATGGGGGAAATGATTGAACCTATAACAAAATTGTTATGACAAAATCGTTGAATTAGCAGCTTATTAATACATATAATTATACGCTCACAATAGTAATTTGCATAACTGTTATACAGTTATATTTTCAATTGTATTTCTAATAGCTAACATTTATTGAGTGCTTACTATGTGCTAGTAAGTACTTCACACGTATTAACTAATTTACTCCTCAACCAACTCGAGGGGTTTGAAACTATTGTTCGCATTTTAGAGAAGTGGAAACTGAGGCAGAGAGAGGTTAAGTAACTTCTTTGAGATCACACAGTTAGGAGGTGGCAGAGTTGGGGTTTGACCCTAGTCAATCTGGCTCCAGAGCCTGTGCTAGATGAGGGGGAAAATCTCAGGGCAGGGGACAATGACTGATTACGATGATAAATCCGTGTTCTGCCTCTCTCAAAGTTTGTGCCTTTGACAAAGGCCTTAACTTTTCTTTGTCCAAGTTTGTTCTATGCAGATAATAAAATCAAGTCCATAGGTGGGCAATAAATATTAGGTAAGTTAACATATAGAAGCAGGTTGCAGTCTATATGAATAGCTGCTCAAGAATTGGGGGTCAGCTGCTGTTACTATTACAGCTTATTAACAGTGTTCACACGGTTATTAATACCTATAATTGGTTGGTGCCTAGCAGAGTGATTTACAAATAAAAAGATCATTTACTTTTACAAAAAAAGTGGGCAGATATTAATGCCCTCTTTATCCACAAGAGCTTGGTTTATGACAAAGGTAAAATAAATGTTTATGATGTTGTTATAGAGTCTAAATAAAATACTAGCAAATACATTTTCTTGGTAGTTGAACAAAATACAGCTACTAGTCTTTCGGAACCCAGTCTTTAAAAGCTAATTCTCCATAGTTAGATACTACTTTATGCAAACTCAGATTTTATTTGAATAATTATTTTGTAGTCATATTCATGATTATAAATCATTTAAGGCAATTAAATTAATTTTCCCTAAATATAAATTAATAGACACTAATTATGAAACAAAATTTGCCCAATTGTACATAGTGACACTAAACTTACAGATTTTACCCCGTGCCACCAAAGTGTCAGGGCACCAGAGTGTAGATAGCTGGGCAGAGTATTGGGGGTAAAAGTGTCTGATGACAGAGAGCCACAGAGAATAGGGCAACTTTCTCCATGTCCCTGTGCAGGTACAGAAATTAAGGGAAGGGTGGGGTGGGGAGGTGGGGTTAAGTGGGGTGAGAGGGAGGAAGAGAGAGAGGGAGAAAGAGGGAGAGGGAGAGAGACGAGGGGGAGAGAAAGGGAGCTATAGCCCAAAGGCATCCCAAATTTATCATGATGGAATGCACACACAGATTTGCAGGATGTACCAGGTGATCAAGGACAAAGGGAACATGGAAAGTTTAAGAGAAAACCAGGATGCCAGTGAATAGGGAATGGGAGTTTCAGAAGGTGTCAGCACAGAACAGATGTCTCAGACCAGGGGCTGCCCCTCTACTTGATGCCATATGGAACTTTCTCAACAGTAGATGCTACAGTGGAGGAAGGGGTAAAACTCGAGTTGGATGAGTTTAAACCTCAATGAAGAGAAAACACTGACATGATTGAATTTACCAGAAACTGATTAGGTTAGATAATCTCTCATCAGGTTGCACAGGATCTTACAAGTTATATTCTTGACATGTCTGATTATAAATCCCTTGAAAATTATACCTATCATAGCACCTGAGTAAATCAAGTGTGAAATAGTTATGTACATGAGAGTTGTGTACATGATATACCATAAAATTTACTTGCAAAAAAACTATTATTCCTATATACCAAGTAAAAAACCCAGAAGCCCATTAATATTAGTTAATATAAATATGAAATATACCTAGGGATAAAACTAATCAAGGATGCAGGGCTCATATGAAGAAAACTATGTACTTTTATTGAGAGATTGAAAATTAAAGGAAAAAGAAGTCTATGCTCTTGCATAAGAAAACTGTCATATCAAATTCTCCTAATTTAATGAAATTCCATTCAAATTAGAAATAATTTGTGTCCATTTGGGAAAGTGTCCTAAATATTATTTGAAAAATAATCAAGTAATAAAAGAAATGAAATTCTGAAAGTGAAAGATGAGTGGAGGAACCTCACTAGGAAACTACTGAAATATACTAAATGATGACGAAAGTTATCATAGTGACAAACTGATTCCAGAATAAAAAAGGGATGCCCATGGACTAGAGAAGAAAGCCAAGAACAAATTCAAGTATGTATGTGTGTATATGTATCATATATGTCTCTATTATTTCAATGAGAATATCATTTCAAATCAGCTGTATAAAGAGAGATTTAATAAATAGGGGTGACATAACGATTACTTATCTGAAAGCAACAATGATCCTTACTCTACTCCTGGCATCACAGTAATTTTGGGATGGGCGTGAGAGTTAAATATCAAAAAATAATGCAGAAGAAGCAACAAAAACAGGCTGATGTTTTTAAAATTGCAAGATAAAAAGATTGTTTAATAGTATGATATCACAAATTAATAGATTGATCTATCTGACCACATAAAATTTAATTTTTTTCTGATTGGCAAAGCACAACATGAAACAAAAGTCCCACCACAAGTGAAAGGCAAATGACAAAATGGCGAAATATTTCTTACACGTGTAATGTATCTTGAGTAATCTCTTTAATGTATAAAGTAGTCCCATAAGCAAATAATGCAACATGAACTGTTACAGAAAAGTAGGAAAAAGCATGTGAAAAAAGTTTAACTTTCTTAGTAAGGAATATATTGGTCTTTGGTTTATCAAATTAACAATTTTTAATGATAACATCTATTTTGGTTTAGGATAAGAGAGGTTACTCTAATACATTGCCAGGAGCAAGGTAAATTAATGCAAACTTTCTAGAGAATAATGTAGTAATACATTTCATAAAGCAGAAAAGAACATAGTCATTGACCCAGTAATTCCATTATTTTTAAAGAAATAATCAGACAGTTATATAAATGATTTTCATTACGTTGTTTATGATAATAAAAAACTTAGAAACAAACTAAATGTCCAACAATAGAGAAACAAATGATAGTAAAATTCATACGATGGAATATCACTATGATATTCATCTTCTGACATGGAAGTGTGTGTGTGTGTGTGTGGTATAATATTACTTTCAAAACAACTTACAAAAGTTATATATGTACATACAGACACTAAGAGAGTATATATACACATACATACATATATGTGCCCTTGCATACATACATACATACCTACACCCAAAGGACATGTTTCAACCTCACATAAACAAATGACTTTATATATATACACATACGTATATGTATATACATACAAATGTATATAGTCTACTATTTGTCATACATACTCAAGTCATATATATGCATTTGTCTGTATATATGTGTATATATATACTCAAATGACATAGACCAGAGTTAACCATGATTATCTCTGTGTGGTAGGAATAATGATGATTTTTATTTCTTCTTTATGCTTATCTCTATCTTTAAACTTTTCTATAATATGTATATTGCTGTGTAATTAAATAATGTGAATAATTTGCTTATCATGAGTTAGTAACTAACATCTTGGTTCTTTTCATTATGTGATCAGTGCAATTCTGATTTGATTTTGTGTTTGGGTGAAAATAAAAGTTTAATCCTCATTTTAATCAGCCCTTGCATTCATCTCTGGCAATAGCTGGGTATGTTGAACTGTCCTGCCAGTGATGATCATGTGGAAGGGAATCATTTTCCTGCCGTTGGCACGTGTCTAAAGAATCACTTGTTGATCCTGGGCTGTGATTCATTAGCCTTCTTCAATAAGGTTAGATTTAGAAACCAGGAAAGGTGAGTTAAAGACTGACAAGATGTCCCAGTAATAAAGTGCAGTAACAGTTTTTTCCTCAAAATTACAATGAGTAGAAATCTCTGGATTTATCTTAAATTCTTGGTGAATATTCTCCATTAACAACATACCATCTTTCTTTGACTGCAGCACATGTCATCCTTGCCTAGTGGGAACCCTAATTTGCTTTAAATTGCCAAAGTGCTCATTATGGAACGCTTAGTAGCTAGAGTTTGTACATAATATTTGAAAATCAGCCTTAATTTTTCTGCCTGAGATGAACACTTGGATTCCGGAGTAAACATAATCAGAGATTTACAGAAACCTAGTGAACTCTGTTTATTATACTTGCCTGGAATAGCTACAGAAAAGGTCAGAGGTCCAACGTCTTCATGCAGAGACAGATCATGTTCTAGCTGGTTCTGAGGAGGAAAAAAACAGTAGGTGATGCTTTAATGAATGGCTTATCATGTGAAACACACTATGTGATAATAGCAGCGTTGGTAAGACAAGAAGGGAGGTATTTTTTTCCTTTCTTTTTTATAACGGTTTAGTTAGTTTTACATTGCTTTAATGCTTATATTTCAATAGTAGCAGACAAAATGGTTCACTGAGAAACTATTAAATTCTACAGAGTCCTAAGCAACTTTGATTTCATGGACTGGATTGGAATTTCCATTTTATTTCACTATTTTATTTTATTTTATCAAAAGCTGACGTTCTGTAAATTTAAGTACCTGGGTTGGAACACTTTTGATTTCTTGAATTACAATTTTCTTTCAGTCTTTTCTGTTTGAGTCAATTTTAAGTGAAGAAAACAGAACAGAAGCATCATAGAGGTCAAGGTTTTATTGTAAAAAGTGGTCTTACAGTACAAGAGAACTTGCTAAAATGACAGCAGGGATGTGCAAAGGCATACCTTTTTTTTTTTGTGAGTGCCTTTTTCAAAATGTGGTGAACCATTGAGAACATTTTGCCCAGCAGATCCTCCTGATCTCAGCACACTCTCCTCTCACTCAGACAGCAAAACAAGAATCAGCTCAATGGCTAAAAGAAACTGTTGTGTCCCAGTTCTTCTCAAATTTTAATGTGCATATATAACATAGAGATTCTGATTAAGTAGGTCTGTGATTCCACATTTCTAACAAGTCCCATGATAGCCATGCTGCTGATCAGCAGATCACTCTTTGGGTAGCAAGGTGTGTACTGTGAATAAAAAATTAATAATTAAAAAGATAACGCCATATGACAATATATCAATAGAACAGAATGCAAAGAGAAGAAAGATGTCCTAATAGAATAAGAATTTAGTACATGATAAAGGTGGATGCTTAAATCAATGAGGAAAGGAGGATCTAGTTCATTGTTCGTGTTGAGGAAATTGATTAGATCTTTGAGGCAAAGAAAATTGCTTTACTGTCTCAGACTAATACCAAAGTCAGTGCCAGGTATATTGAGAAATTTTGTGTAAAATTCAATACTATAAAATAAGTCAAATTATAAAACTATTAGATGAGTATAAACTCAGAATGGGAAGGATCATTTTAAGTATAAAGCAGACACAGAACTCTAAAGGGAAAAAATTGATGTATTTGACAATGTACATGTAAAGCTTTTTTATATTAAAATAATTAAAAGGTAAATAATAAGCTATGGATATATTTTCAAAGCATAACATCCCTAGTAAAATATTGATTCTTTACAGTTTCTATCTTCTGACTCAGTAATTGTACTTATTTTAGGAAAATATTTAGAGATATACAGAGAGATGTTTTCATGTAGATATTAATAACAGCATAAATTATAGTATTAAAGAATAAAAAATATTCAAATTAAACAATCAGGAATGAGCTAAAAAATATAGACAATGAAATACTATAAAAAGATTGAGTGATAGTTTAAAGGAGTATTTAATATTATAGGGAATTCTCATGGTTTATTTTTGTGTGAAATTATCAAATTCTATTAAATGTATATATACATGCATGTAATATATGTAATTATGCATATGTGTGGATAGATAGATAGATAGTAAATAGATACAAACATATACAAATCCACATAGATGAAGAAAACATTTAAAAAAGACAGATTTTAACAAATATTTTTGTCTAGTTGGGGGATTACAGGTAATGTTTATTTTATTCTCCCTACTCTTCCATATATCCAAATTTTCTGCAACAAAATGCATTATTTTTATGATCATCAAAGTGACGATAGTAATTTTTTTTAATAAAGAGGAACTGTGAGTTCATAAAGAATGTGTTTTTCATGCCACAGCAATTTTAGTCCTGACAAAACCCAGCTCAGAGAAGGCCCAGGGCATCCTCTGTCCTGGTAGCCTCTCTCCTGACCCTTCAATAACGCGAAAGGAACTCCAAGGGAAAAAGCAGAGTCCGGACTCTTCTTCAGTTTCAATTTGTCAGTCATAAGGCATTATTAAACAGCTATGATATACCTAGCACTCTGTTAGTACTTCTGTTTGTAAGAATGTCCTAATGAGTTAGAGTGACAAACTATATATACTTAGATAAAAAAATTTTTCTCTTTTACACTTAAGGACACATTTCCACTTTGAGATTTTTCTACTTTGCCTATCTAAAAACACAGTTGTGTCAAGGATACAAATAGCTTTGATTTAAAGAGGACATCCACTGTACAGGACCCACTGTACATAGACTATATATAATCATAACTTTGCAAAATAGGTATTATTCTCCCCCATTTTACAGATTTAGCAACTGAGATGTTCAAAATCATAGAGGGAAGAAATCAGGGTGACTAGGGCTATAGCCAATATTCTTTCTTTTGTGTTATATTACCTTTCTTTAGGGTTTTTACTTAATAACCAAGGAGAAGCAAGAATAAAAAGATAACATCCTGTACTAGTACATGTTATGGATTTGCATCCAGGTGCTTCGTCTCTACAGCTTCCGGGGACAGTCTGCCCCGATTTCTAGGCCTAACGGTCCTCCATCTGGACCACAAGTAGGGAGCAGACATTAACTGAGTTATCGCAAGTCTGTTTTATGGCTGTGGATGTCCTCAGGGGAAAGTGCCCAATGGGTTCTGTGAGCATCAGTCATTTCTTAAACTTCTCACCCACTTTAGAGAAACTAGTAAACAAACAGGAGCAAATTGTAAGTGAGGAGAAAAATCCTTACATGGTGTCCTAATTAGTTAAAAAGAGGTTAAAGAGGTCATGGAAAATGTTTCTTTAAAGGGTCACTCCTTCTGCTCCAGATTACAAGGACACAGATGTGCAGCAGTAACTCAAATAACCTGAACGTACTCTTCCTCTTGCCTCCAAATGCATTTCACCAAACAATAAGGATCTGATTTTTTTTAATGTCACTTAATAAAGCAACCTGCATGTATTATTTATTTTAATGTGGTAAAAAGTCACCTTTGAAAAGTGGTATTGGAAGAGTGGAAATGGGTCCATCACAGGCCTTCCTGAGACCTGTGATTGAGGAGCTTTGATCATTTCTGTCAGCGCACAGCCAGAACATCTGTGTGCCCCTGATTCCCATCCTTGAATGCTGAGGCTAGTCTTGGTTCTGGCCACCCACGTCAGCAAGAACACATTCAATTGGTCCAGGTGCTCCTAGAACATCCGTGTGCTTCATTTCCAGTAGCAAAATCTAAACTCTCTCTAAATCTGCAAGTCCTCCTGCCATTTTTATTGACCCATCACTAACTTGTCTGAATTCTTAAATCCTTCCATCATAGTTCCACCAACTTAGACCAAGGGACCATCTGACACACTGATTTGAGTACCTTGCACATTGAAAAGAAAAACTATATTTTTTAAAAACATTTTAGTTTTGCAGTTCTCATACTTCAAAATATATTAAAGTGGATATGTTTTATTAAATTTTATTTATAATTAATAACAATATGTTATATATTAATATATAGGGATACATTTGTGATGTATTAATATACAATAATGTACCCTATATTATTATAACTAATACAACATACATTATATATTAATTTATTAATTTTAATAATATTTCATCAATTTTATTAATAGTAAAGCAATTTGCATCATGAGCCGAGTAGGAGAAGAACAGGCATAATCCTTAGGGAATCCGTGTAGCATGGTGGTTAAGAAGGCGAGTTCTGGGGCTAAAAATATGATTTTTAAATTCTAGTCATTTATTTGCAATGTGACTTAGACAAGTTAATTAACTTCTCTGTTACTTTGTTTAACTTATTTATAAACGGATATAATAATAGCACCTATCTCAAGGCTTTGTCAGAAGGATTAAATAAAAAATGATACAGTGCTTGGCATGCAATAATCTCTCAAATACTGTTAGCTGCTATTGTTATTATCTTAGTTCTCATGCATTATACTAGATTTCTGGGGATACACACACAAAATAAGACACGAACTTCTACTTAGAGAAACTTAAAATCTATCAGCAGACACGGAAACATAAACAAATCCATTCAGCACAATATGGTAAGTGCTGTGCTAGAGGAGGGCCGGGATCTTAGGGAACTTAGAGGATTCACATTGGGCCCTGCCTCAGGCCAGGGCAGGGTCCCTAGAGGCAGGACACCTCATCAGAGACTTAAAGGAAAAATAGGCATTAGTGAGGCAAGTAAGGGATTTTGGAAGGGAAGAAGGCATATTAGGTAAATGTCCAGGAGTTGGGGATGGGATGGGGGAGGTAAGAGAGCCTCAGATTTTGGATTGGCCAATCATATGGTGATGATGGTGGTATTGCTAGATGTAGGGTTACTGGAGGAGATTTCTGATTGGGAAGATAAGTCTATCCACAGTTTTGGACATGTTAATTTAGTTCAGCTTATGACACATCCAATTAAATGCGTCTAACGGGCATTTAGATTCAAAATACCAGAAGTCAGTACTGGAACAGTAAATTTGAAAATCTTCAGAATATAAGCAGTAGCTGAAACCACAAAAGCAGGTGAGATTTCCCAGGTAAAAGAAGTGGATGAGGGATAAAACGTTAGGCAAAGACAGCTTTAGATATCAGATAGAGCAGAGTTGCTCAACTTCAGCACTTCTGACATCCTGCACTGAATAATTTTTTTGTTGTGATAGGCTGTCCCGTGCAATGCAGCATACTTGGCAGCGTCCCTGGCCTCTACCCACTAGACTCTAGAAGTACTCCCCATCTCCTCTGCTTATGACCAAAATGCCTCCACACACTGCCAAACGTCCCCTGGGGGACAAATCACCTCCACTTTAGAACCACTGAAACAGACTAAGAGCGGACTGACAGCATGGTAGAAAGAGAACCAGTATTTAAATGTTTCAGGAAAACTAAAGGGGTCAATAATTTCAAAATAGAGAGAATATTCATTCACTCTATCGGTTTTAAAGGTGGAAAGATTAAAACCTGGATACTGAAAAATCATTCATTAGATATGATGACATGAATGTCTGCGATGGAATTTGCCAGAGTAAATTCAGATAGGGATGGAAGCCAGTTTTTCATAGGTTAATGGAATGCTTGAATCAAAAGGGAGAAATTATGGGCAGCAAAAGTAGAATTGTCTTTTATGAAATTTAGTTGAGATGGAGAAGTCACCTGTCAGTGAGGACACAAGGACAGAGTAAAATTCATTTCAGTAAGAGAGAGGACAGTAAGAGCTGAGGGTAAAGAAGAACAAAAAGAAAACTGATAGAGGCGAGTCTGGAACGGCATAAGATCAAGAACATAGGTGGAGAGGTTGACCCTGAGCCCCTGATCCTTTAAGGCTAAAGAAAAGGATGGTTTGTATATTAGTTATCTTTTGCTTCATAACAAATTGTCCCAAAGCTTAATGGCTTAAAATAAGAATATTGATTATCTCTCAGTTTTTCTACACTAGAATCCAGATGCATCTTAGCTGGGTCCTCTACTTCAGGTTCTCTCGCCGGCTACAGTCAAGGTGTGGGCTGGGGCTGCCATCATCAAGGCTCCACTGGGGAAGGCTGTGTTTTCAAGGTCACTCACATGGTTGTTGGCAGGATTGAGTTCCTTGTGAGCTCTTGAACAGAAGACATCTGTGTCAGTTGGCCAGTGGTTCCCCTTAGTTCCTTGCCCTGTGGTCCTCTCTATAGGACAGCTTACAACATAGCAATTTGCTTCATCAGAGTAAGCAAGCCAAGGAGAGAGAGAAAGAGAGAGAGAGAGAGAATTCTCAGTTTTCTATAATCTAAGAAGTGACATCACAACATTTTACCATATTCTATTCCTTAGAGGTAATCATTAGGTCCATCCCACACACTAGGGGAGGGGGTTACACAAGGGTCTGAATACCATGAGGCAGGCATCATTAGGAACCATTTCAGGAGTGGCCTCCCGCAGCACAGAAATAGAAACATATTTGTAAATGGGTGGTGCATAAAGTTGAGGTAGTTCGCATATGAAAGCCTCAAGTTTATCAAATGTGTCACTCTGAGAGTTATGGAGAAAGTATTGACTAGAGGGCTGAGGAAAGATACAAAGATTTGGAATATCTGCTTGGAAAAATAGAAGTTGACCAAGAACAAGTAAAGAGTCTTGGAAGTGCTGAGAGATTGGCTAAGATCAAGATCAATGAATTTGTTTGGGACCAATTTATAGAGTTTTTGGGTTTCCCGTAGTAGGACTCATCATCCAAGTATAAGAAGAGAAAAATTCTGATTTTAGAACAATCCGTGTCTGGGATTTGTTCCATGAGCACCAAAGGACAATAAATAGCTAGGACATTGAGAGCTGGTGAGAGGGTCTTTCCAGTTTGGCACCATGGAGTAAGGTAAGAAGTGAGCAGAAGAGAGGAAAGATCAACCAAGGAAATGGCACAATCAAGAGACTTTAAAGCTCTATTTGGTAGAAGAGAAATTAATGGAGAAATGAAAGTGGGAGAGAACATGATAGAGTTCATGGTCAGAGAGAGGAATGCAGGAGTTTTAGAAGTTTGATCTGCAGTAAAGTGGTACTGAAAATCAGTGATGGGATGAGGGCCAGAAGATGTGAGTGCATTGAAAGGATCGGATTGATAGAAACACAGAGTCTTAGCATAGAGAACATCTCACAAAACGTGTCAAACTTAAATTCTTTTAGTAACTGAGAATCAATATGATAGAGTAGAAAGTACCACAGGATGCTTGATGTATTCTTAAGAAAGGGTTGATTTTTTATTAAGAACTGGGAGTTAGTTAGTGTAGAAATTACCATACATTTCTGGGGCCCTATTCTGGCTCCCCTTCTTACCAGTATGATTTTGGTCAGTCACATAATCCAGTGCTCATTTTACCCACCTATAAAATGGGAATTATACTTACCTCATGTAACGATGGTGATCGAATGAGATCATGTCAGTAGATCACCTAGAACACAGTAGACCATCAATTCATGGTGAGAGCCTTCTAATGTAGTTTTTGAAAAAATAGAGTATCATTTTGAGTTAGGGTAAAAAATCCCAAGCATGTAGTTGAGCAAAGCAAGTTGTAAAATCTATTTTCAGTTACAATGTTATATTACCAAACATAATATAGTCTTCCATGATGCTACCAGTTCTTTTCATTGGATGTAGAAATGAGCACTTCTATCTTAGTCTTCTCCTAAATGTTTACAGACGGGCAGTTTGCTCATTCAGGTTGAAGTGCCCTTAGACTTAAACCAGCTGGCTGTGGAGCCAGTGAATAAGCTGAGAAAAAGTGACTGCTGAACAAAGGAGGGAGGGACAACTCTCAATACTTCTTGCTGACAATCTGACGTAGTGTATACCCCTACGCTTCTGTATCTAACCCATCTCAGAAAGACAAATCTATTGCCTTTAGTCAGCTTTGCTTTTGAGAAACATAGCATGGTATGCTGCCCTGATTTTTTTAAGGCTTTAATATTTTCTTCTGCACCAAATTATGCAGATCATAGACCTGCACATGGGAGAGCAATTCTTTTGAATACAAGCTTATTTGGAGGGGGGTGGAAAATAATAAGATAAAACTACTAAAGTTATTTTTATCATTCTTTCCTCACTTACACTCATCCTACTCAATAAAAATTTATTGAAAAGAGTTAACATCAACATATATAACTAGTTATTATGAGGTTACGCACCCAAAGTGAAAAAAAAAAAGCCACACAAAATGGTCTAGTTTTGAACTGATGTATTTTCATCAGTAACACATCAGTGTTGACAAATTTGCTCCATCTTTGTCACATGGATAAAGAAGTTCATGCACAAAGAGGATTCCTTTAATAACAATATGTACAGATGTGTTTGCCAAGCACATTTTTCTTAGCTCATTTAGAAAGAATAATGGGAATATGGTAATTAGGCTAAAGACTTAGCTGGTGTTAGAAAGGGCCTCAAAATTACAATGGCTTTATAGATAGAATTTTGTTTCCTTTTGTGTAATAGCATCCGTGTGAACAGTTCAGTTTGGTGGCATAGCTCTGTTCCACACTGCTTTTCGAGGCCCACGGTTTTTTGCACCTTACTGTTCACCCAATCCTAGAGGCAGATTATTGTCCTAATCTGCATGACTCAAGTTAGCATGAGTGTGTTCATGGGAAGGGGGAAAAGAGCACAGAGGACCCATGGCCGCTGTTTATAGGCCCAGACTTGGAAGTGGCACACATTACTTCTGTTCGCATTGTTAGAACTTAACCTCACGGTTGCACATAACTGCAAAGGAGGCAGGAAAATGCAATTTCTAGCTGGGCAGCAAGTGGCTACATTTCTATTACTATAAAGGAAAGGAAAAGATATTTTGGTGAACAAATAGCTCTCTAAGTCAAAAGAAGTAAATTAAGCAAAATCGATATTATTTAAATAGCAGTTCCAAATAAATACAGTAATTTTTCTCCACAAGGTACATAGATAAAGGGCTATTTTCTAGGCTGTTCTATGATGCATAATGAAAAGCATAGTTATCAGCAATGTAGAGGCTGGAAATCTTTTTTTTTAATTTTCCTTTTTGAAAAAAATTACTTATCTTACTAGAGTCAAATACTCTTTTGTAGCATTTCTGAAGGAGAGATATTAAGGGTAGAAGAGAAACAAATAAGCTCATTATTAGAACATATAGACAACATTGCAATTATTCTGAATCGTTCATTTACCCCTTCTTAACATGCGAGTGATGTCAGTTCAATCAATATCAAAGATAACTGTTGCCAAACTCTTCTCCATAATTTTAAATGAAGACACTTATTGTAAAAAAAAAAAAAAGTTATATATATATATATATATATATAAAATGAAAATTAAATTACACCCATTATATAAATGGCAGGCTTGTACTTTTACAATGTCAAAGACATTTATCTTTTTAAGATGGGTGTCATATTTATAGGAGGGAGACGCCCAACTGTGAAAGGATTCTTTCCTCCCAATTTTTCATGTATGGAACATTATCCATGTTTTGTACTACACTTGAGGCTGTGAAACTGAGTAGAGAGTTAAGTGAAAAAAGTCCAGGACCATTGGTCTCAGAGAAACCCAGTTTCCAATCACCACTTTCTAGCTGTGTGACTTTGAGTAAGTTATAGGTAATTTAACCCAAAATAGGAGGTACCTTTTGATTCTCAGTTTCAACAAACTACAGTGGAAATAATCATACTTGCATTACAGTAGTTCTGAATGAATTAAATGTCATGACATATGTAAAGCATATGGTCGATACTCATTGAAACATAACTGTTTTAGTCATCTATTGATGCCTGCCATACCACTCAAGAATTTAGTTGCATAAGAACCTTTTTTTTCTTTTTCCTCCCCAAAGCCCCCATGCAGAGTTGTATATTCTAGTTGTAAGTCTTTCTAGTTCTTCTTTGTGAGCAGTCGTGACAGCATGGTTACTGACAGAGGAGTGATGTGGTTCTGTGATCGGAAATCAAAACTTGGCCGCCATAGTGGTGAGAATGCCGAACTTTAACCACCAGGCCATCAGGGCTGGCTCGAAAAACTATATTTTTTATGCTCATGATTCTGTGGATCAGGACTTCAGGTAGGCAGAAAGAGAACGTCTTTTCTCTGCTCCATGATGTCCAAGGCCTCAGCTTGGGTGATTTGAACAGTTGAAGACAGTTGTGATAACTTGACTGGGACCATATATGTGAGCACTCAGTTCTGACTATTTGCTCAGTTCTTCAGTTGTTGTTTACATGGTCACGGCTGGGACTGAACTACCCTACATTACCTTTTAACTCACATGTCTGGGGCCTGGGCCTGGATGGTTAGAGCAGCTCTAGACTGGCTAGGCATCTCTCTGTCTCCATGCAGCCTCTCCTTGTAGCTCGAACGGGCTTCCTCACTGCATGATGATCTGAATATTCAGACTTTTTATATAACATCTGTCTTCCTCCAGAGTGAACCTTCCAAAACGCCAGGATACAAGTTGAAAGCTTAAGACCTAGTCTCAGCAGTCTTGCAGCATCACTTCTGCCACACTCACTGGCTCAGCTCTGGTTCAACAAGAGGGGTCACCTCTTGATGAGAGCTGTGGCATATACAAATAAGGAGAAGTATAATTATTTGGGGTCATCTTAAGAGGTTAGCTACTTAACCAATAAAGTTACACGTAATATTCCTTTCTTTTGTTTTCTGGGAGTATATATGTGTATTTTATTATATTATATTAAATATAATATAAATATAAATATATTTTTACATAATAAATAATATTATTTTAAAAATAAAATAAATAATAAATTGTATATAAAATATAAATATATATAATATAAATTTTATATAATATATTTATATTAATATATAATACATGCTATGTCTAATATATATTTTATGAAATAATTTTTGTATAAATAATTGTTAAATGTTTTAAGTAAATAAATGTAAATAAATAATTATTAAATATTTGTTATTCTGTTAAATATAATATACATATAGATATATATACCAGTATAGCCTGCTTTATCAGCTTGAGGAATAATTCAGGACTCATCTCTTTTTAATAGTGAAATGAATTTGAACGAATTTTGCAGGTTCCCATCTACCTAAACTGGCAGGGCGCCCATTACATTTTAGTGCCTCCCCTCTCTTAAATAGTCCATGAACACCCAGCGCCTACTTAGTCTAAAGAAATCTGTCTTGCTTTCAAATGCCAAGGGAAAAGACAATTGGAGAAACTGACCTGTCCACCAATGGGGTTCAGTTTTCTACTAGACTTATTTTGGCCACAACATACACATCTTTATTGAAAATTGGTCCCTCACCATTTGTGGTACTTTTGTCCACTGCTGTAATGATGCCTTTTCAGACCTAGGGAGGTTGATTCCACCACCTCATGATTCCTGCATTTAAGATCAACTAAGAAATATCCAAATTTGGGGTACCAAGTTTATAGCTCTTAGCTGCCTTCTCCTGCCCAGTCATGGTTTCATGGTTTCCATAGATGACTTCTGATGGAGAATGTTTTTTTTTTTTTTTTTTGTGAGGGAGATCAGCCCTGAGCTAACATCCGTGCTAATCCTTCTCTTTTTTTGCTGAGGAAGACCGGCTCTGAGCTAACATCTATTGCCAATCCTCCTCCTTTTTTTTTCCTTCCCCAAAGCCCCAGTAGATAGTTGTATGTCATAGTTGCACATCCTTCTAGTTGCTGTATGTGGGACGCGGCCTCAGCATGGTCGGCAAAGTGGTGCGTTGGTGCGCGCCCGGGATCTGAACCCGGGCCGCCAGTAGTGGAGCATGCGCACTTAACCGCTAAGCCACCAGGCCGGCCACATAGATGACTTCTGGCTTCAGCCACATATGATGCAAAGACAGTGCTCTCCACTACACATCCCTGACTAACCTATGATCTCAATCCACAGGGGGATTCTACTTCACTCATTAAACATTAGCCCATAGAGTGGAAAGCATTTAAAAATAAGGAGATTTCTCATAAAAATCCAGGTTTCTGGTTTATCTTTTAAAAAATAGATCAAACAACATTTGATCCGCATTCCTACAAGGCAACCAAGGAGCAGCTGCCTTCTCACTGGGATTTTGCATACTCACTCCCGTCATTGGTTTTTATTTTCCAGGTACTTGTGATTGTCACTGATCTCGTCCCTGATGTTGAAGGTGAGTCTCTAAGTCATACCGACCTTTCACTCATGGCAGTGATTCTAAAAGTGTGGTCTGGGGAGCCTGGGGTTCCGATTCAGGAGTGTCTGTGAGGCTGAAACTATTTTGGTAATAATACTAAGACATTACTTGACATTCACTTTCATTCTGTCACAAAAGTACAGTGGAATTTTATAGCGTGCATTTGGGAGATCTACACTAAGTGAACCAATATTTTCCAAATGACCAATGCATGATGTTACAAAATCATGGGCATAATGTTCATTCACAATGCATAATAGACCAATTGGTATTAATCTAAGAAACTACAATAAGTTAACTGATACTATTTTAGATTCCACATGACAACTCATTTTTAGGAAACTACCACTTGTTGAGTTTTGTTATATCAAAATTTATCCAAAATTATCCTCATAAACTTTTAAATTACCCCTCTGTTTTCCAACTACCTATCTGTGAGAGGTTGAATTTTCTTCATATTCTTCAACCAAAATAACACATCTTAATATATTGAATGCAGAAGCAGAGATGAGAATTCATCTGTCTTTTGTCAGATATTAAACATATTTGCTAAATTTAAAGGATACCACTGATGTCAATTTTCTTTATTGTGAAAAATATAGTTTTTAATAAAATATACAATTTATGTTAAGAGATGTAAAAATATTATTATTTATTTATTTTGTGAGGAAGATTGGTCCTGAGCTAACATCTGCCAATCCTCCTCTTTTTTTTTTGCTGAAGAAGACTGGCCCTGGGCTAAAATCCATCCCCATCCTCCTCCACTTTATATGGGACGCTGCCACAGCATGGCTTGACAAGTGGTGCATTGTGCGCGCCCGGGATCCGAACCAGTGAACCCCGGGCCACCGCAGCAGAGTGCTCGCACTTAACCACTTGCGTCATGGGGCTGGCCTCTATTATTATTATTTTTAATTGATCAGTAAATACTTTTATAATGTCTTCATTTTTATAACTAATATGACAAACGTTGAGTGATATAATTCATATAATCAAAAGCTCTTTAGGGGTCATTGATAATCTTGAGTATAAATGGACCACGAGGCCAAATGTTTGAGAACCACCGCCTCTTGGTAGTGTTTATTCAGAACTCAGCGCCATTGCAAATAATCAAGAGGATGGAGTTAGATCTCCATGGAAAACTTTCTCCCAGGAGTCTTTGCTTCCATGCAAATGTGGCCACTTTTCCTGAGGGACCAGCTCTGTGAGAGGTATTAGGATGCAGTCACAGGCTCTTTTATAACACATCTTTCCCACCTGGGAGTGGCTGTCTAATGTTTCTTATATTTATATAAGCAAGATGTCACAGGCAAGTGATTCTTCAGAGACAAAAAATATTCTCTCCTAAATATAGAAAACTTCTAAATGGCAGCTTCTCTCCATGAAGTTTCTCCTCATTGGCCCTCCTGCTACTCATTGAACTTGCTAATGGCAAGATAAGTTATCAAGATAAACCTAACCAAAATCAAAACAACTGACCAGGTCAGCAAAGAAAATTCCTCTATTAAGACTGGCAACGTTAATGTCTAACTATGTAGACAAATAATAATTTCCCAAATACATATTGATCAACTGTTAGCTTTTAACTAAAGTAAACCAGGTAATTTCTATTTTTGCAAATATATCTATAATTCAATATATAAGAATATCACTCATAATCTGGAGAACTGTTCACTTATTAGGAAATTAAAGATTCTTTGTGTATTTTATTGTATATTTTTTGATTGTATAAGTTATATGTATTTAATGTTTTACATGTTTATGTATGCATATAATGTTTTACAATAACTTTGAATATAAGAAACTTCTTTTATTTCTTTGACTTAAGATATGGCATTAAAAATACTTGGCAAACAAAAAACTTTCTATTTTATTGACATATCACAATGATGTAATCAGACTTCTTGTGAAAGAAAATCTTAAAACTTGTTTTCACAAAGCAAAAATTTGGTAAAGGAAATAGAAACGGCTGTTCATAGCTATACTTTGCCCTAAGCACTAGCTAATGTTTGTGCCCTATGTATGACTTAGGTTAAGTTGGAAGTTTAGGTGCTTAAGTTCCCCATTCAGTACATATTTCTAGTTTGTTTATTACTTTACATATCTGTTCATTTAGATAATTATCTGACACCTGCTCCTGGCAGATTGTTTTAACAGATTATATTGGCTGAGATCCGTTTGTCAACTGCCATCTGTCCAGTAAAGGTGAGTTCAACAAGCTGGTAATTTCTAAACAATCATAAAAGATCCTTTCTTGTGAGTTAGAATTTTTCTTTATCCTTAAGAAGGTTCTGGCCAGAGAAAAAAATGTTATTGACACATATTAGGAGATACAGTATCTTTAGTCTTTGCCAGGTATATTTCTTTATCTAAAATGCTGGTTTGAACATTATTATGATTTAATCAGAAGGAGCATACTATATTAGAGATTACGTTAGTTTTAAATTAGGCTATTTAGTTTGGTTGGCATCTTGAACAGCTTTGAATAGCATTGTTTCCTTTTACTTTTTTGGTGTATTTTTGACACTTTAGCACACTCTAAATATCTCAAATTAAAATGAATCTTTTTAAAGCACATACACAATATAGTTCGTATCATTATGAAATTAGAGCAACTCTACGATTATAGATTTTTTGACTCCATAAAAAGTAAACAACATTCAATGAGGGAAGGATAGTTAGTTACTGAGTGTCTGACTGTATAATAACTAAACCATTTCTTAGGAGCAGTGATAATTATTTAAGATAATTTTTGAGATAAAATAGGAATTTAAAGAAACCTTGCAAGTCAACTATAAAACACATCTAAAAGTAAAAGAAATAAAAATCAATAGCTAGTATTTCTTAAAGTGGGCCAATATTCCTATTTTTTTAATCAAAAGAGTAATTAATTCTAGTGAAGAAATAATAGTAAATTTACTTTCATTTTCTCCTTTCACTTTGCAATTATTTAACCAATATTACCTGAATACTCATCACATGTCAAGCATTGGAGATATGGTCAGCAAAGCAGATCTGATCCCAGCCCTTTTGCCACTTAAAGTTTAGCTTTAATTGTTGTTCTAAAGAAGTCAAGCTATGAGCTCTCACCTATGCCTCTCTTACTATTTGAATAAGCACTATATTTGTAGCTCTATGAATTGGTCAATAATAATTGTGAGACCTGTATTGAAAGCAAAATTTGAACATCTTGAGACATTTAAAAATACATCTAGTGGCTTGTGAAGTGCCTGTACTTTGAATATATATTTATTGGAGAGGAGACAACCAGCGTTTTTGCCACCCTTGTAAATTCTGCCTAGTTATCTGGCACGATAGGAATTTTTCACAGACTGCTCTGAGAAAGTAGTCCAACACCACCCGACAGTGCTCTATTGGACTGTGGGGAGTTCGAAAAAAAAAAAAAAGAAAAAGAAAGAAAGAAAGAGAGAAAGAAAGAAACAGAGCAAGTCCTTAAAGACCTTATGATATAACGGGAGGACAGCACCAACATAAATATATAGATGTAAACACAAGCGACTCCAAGAAATAAATATACAGAATCAACTGCTGGACCAAAGGCTCTCTCAAGGGCCTCTTTGTGCTATATGATCCCGGGGTTTGTTGAACCGTAGCTTTCTAGAGGAATATACAAAAACCTTAGAGTTCTATGGGGTACAAAGTTTGAATACCTGGGAGCGCTCAGAGCTTCCATGGAGAGACTTCATCAAAGAATTGAGCCTTAGGTCATATATATCACACACACAGCATCACACTCATCAAAAGCCCAGCCAAAGTGCCATCAGGTCGACATGCTGCCAAAGTGTTGAGTAGAAGAATGAAAAATACAACCAACTGGGCCGTGGTCTACATGGCATGGAAGAATTGCTCAACTAATTTTTTTGATTGATGTGACCAGTTGTTTTGGCACCATGTCAAGACTGCCTCATACACAAGTGCCCTACATGAGTCATCACAGATTCCAGAGATGCTCAGATTCCAATCTGGCTGCAGCTTGAAATCTAGGATTAGAGACATTTTCCAATAAACCTGTTGACTTACTTCTAATCTAACCAATCGTAAGAATTTTGCTTCTTTGCTTTAAGAAATGATTTCTTCTTAAAACTCAAGCCACAACTTCATAGCTTATTTTACAACTTTATTAAGTATTCTATTTTATGGAAGAAAAAATTGCATAAAATTTTGTGCTGTATACAAAACTCAAAGTTGTTTTATCAGGACAAACTTCTATTTTTTCTAATGAACAATCTGGCATGAAATAAGTTGGATGATGGCAAATTCACTTTGAAATGTAGCACTTGGGCTCAGTGATGTGAACTGAATGTGGGAATAGCTGTGTCATTTGGAACAAGGGAGTGTAAATACAACCACACAGCAGAGGTGACTTCAGCTCACTTTAAATGGCACACATTTGAGGTAGACTCAAGAAACAAAGGGACTCTAAATCTTGCAGTCTAAAAGGTACAAATGGAAACAAATAACAGGATACAAAAAATGAGAATCATGCCCATTCTTGAATCAAGAATCTTGGAATAAGGGGATTCGAGTGCAAGAACAGAGATTTGCAGAGGAAGCCGTCCTCAGTTGGTCATATTTGCTTTGTCCTTCGGTGGGGATAGAACTATTAATGGCATCAAACAGATTTAGTAAGGTAGTATTAGATGTAGTGTGTACTAAACATAGTCTTTAATTGGTAGTTGGCACATTCTTCTCATCTCAAATAATTTAACAAAAATGTCATTAAAATATATCAGTGATAAACACATTGATAAGCATTACACATGTAATGATAAAATTTGTAACTTATCAGACCATGGAAATGAGATCAGGAAATCTGACTTAATCATTGAGGAACCCAAGTAGATCATTTCAATGCAACTCTCCTGTTGTTTATTTGGGGACACTGAGACAAAGGGAGACCAAGGAACTTCTCCAAATTCACACAATGCTGGCAGAGCGAAGAAAGGGCATGTGTCTCCGAGTCCTGGCTAAGTATTTTTCCCTTTCATTGCATGTCAACAAGCTAAAAATGAAAGTGGACTTTTAACTACTGAGCTTGACATACCAGCATAATACATAATTTTAGCTAAATATTCTTTATGTGAGGGACTACTTCCTTTTGTCAGTTTTTGCTATTAATTTTTAAGCACTGATGGAATTTCTGGGTTTCTTGAAGCTGATTAACTTGAAAGTTTGTATTAGGCAGGATTTGAACATAGAAGTAAAAGAGAGATCTTTTAAAATGAAGCATAAAGGGGCCAGCCACGTGGCGTAGCGGTTAAGTGTGCGCACTCCACTGCTGGCGGCCCGGGTTCGGATCCCAGGCACGCACTGACGCACCGCTTGCCAGGCCATGCTGTGGTGGCGTCCCATATAAAGTGGAGGAAGATGGGCATAGATGTTAGCCAAGGGCCAGTCTTCCTCAGCAAAAAAAAAAAAGAGGAGGATTGGCATGGATGTTAGCTCAGGGCTGATCTTCCTCACAAAAAAATAAATAAATAGATAAATAAAGTGAAGCATAGAGTCTGTTTATTTAGACTATAAGCCAGGTTCCAAGCACTACCAAGGGGTTCTTAGTCGTGAATTACCTCCTTCTCTCTAATTTCAATTAATTCTGAAAAGCTTTCTCTTATCAACTGTTTTTTTTTTTTTTCTCCTTTATATTATTATTTCTCCACTGCCCTCCTTTCTTCTTCATATATTTTCGTGAAGTAGGCTGGCTAACTCCCAATGATAGTATAGTGAATGACCAATCTACAAAGAGAGGAAGTATGGCCAAAAAAGTCTCTTCATGCATTTCTGAGAATATCAAAAGCATAGTTTATTTCCTCAGTTCAAAGACAAATATCTGATAAAGATGATTAGAAATGCAACCATGATCTTAAAATAACCTATTATATAAACATCTAGTGACTTTAAAAACTAATAATATATTTATGGTGACTTTTGTTTACGATGAAATTTATAATTAGCACAAGGTCATGTGCCTGGTAAGTACGTAAATTATATTTAAAGTTTCATGTTGGAATATAAATATCTACTAGTAAAAATAGGAGCTGAGGGGCCCGGCCAGCGGTGCAAGTGGTTAAGTGCGCGTGCTCTGCTGCAGGGGCCAGGGGTACGCCAATTCAGATCCCGGGCGCCCTGATGCACTGCTTGGCAAGCCATGCTGTGGCGGTGTCCCATGTAAAGTGGAGGAGGATGGGCATGGATGTTGGCCCAGGGCCAGTCTTCCTCACACAAAAAAAATAGGAGCTGAATTGTTTATATTTAAAGTTCCAAAAATCTGATTTCACGATATTTCATGATCCCATCACCACCGTTACTTTTATTCCATTTATTCTTGAAGATGTGAAGAGATGCATTCAGAAACATTAGGATACCTCATGTGCACAAGGTATTATACTGGGAGCTATGAGGATATGCAACTGAAACATATGTGTATTCAATTCAAGACCAGAGTAAGACAGGTTAAGTGTTGTGTGTGTGGAGGGCAGATATTTATCATTCAACAGAATATAGACTCGTCCTCTTTACTTATGTCCTCACTACTCCTGCCATAGACTAAACGTTTGTGATCTCTCCAAATTCATATGTTGAGACCTAATCCCGAATGTTATATTATTTGGAGGTAGGGCCTAAAGGAGGTGACTAGGTCATAAGGGCAGAGCCCTCATAAATGAGATTAGTGCCCTTATAATGAGACCCTGGAGATCTCCTTGCCCCTTCTGCCATGTGAGGACACAGAGAATAGACAGCCATCCATGAACCAGGAAGCAGGCTCTCTCCAGACACCAAATCTTCTAGCATCTTGACCTTGGACTTCCCAGCTTCCAGAACTATGAGAAATAAATGTTTGTTGTTTAAGCCACCCAGTCTATGGTATTTTGTTATAGCAGCCTGAATGAACTCCCTAGGTAAGACACCTCCCTAGGTAAGGAGGACAGATTTATTCAGTGAATTGGAAATTGGAAGACAGTTAAAAACATACCTTAGATCCAACTTCTCTTTACTTACTTTGGGATTCAGGAATTTCACGGGAGAAAGCACCTACCGTGAGAAGGGGTGTGTGTGTGTGTGTGTGTGTGTGTGGGAGTGCACTTGTGAATGTGATAGGGTGAATTTAATACAGAGATGAAATAATAATCTCACCAGGATAGTTCTCTAAAATCAGCTTTGATTAGTAATATAGATAGCAATTTCATCTCTATTTAACTGAACATCATGCACTATAAAAATAATGTAAAACAAAAAGGAAAGTTATTTATGTATTTAAAGAGGCATAAATAAAAGATTATGGTGATAAAACAGACAACTTATTTCAAATGGAGATGTTCATACAAACTTCATGGAGGAAGTCGCATCTGAGCTGAATTTGAAAGAGTAGAGTGAATTTAGACATAATGGAGATTGGTGAAGGGTGAGGGTAAAAACACAGAAGTGATGAAATTTGGAAAGTGTATAGGAAATATAAGCAAAACAAAGAAATTTGACAGGTGCACTGGCTTTAAAAAATTCTCTTCAGCAATCTTAGTCTGTCAGGAAGTGGCAGCTCTTTTCTTCCAGTTGCTCAGGTCAAAAGAAAGGAATCATCCTTGACTTTCTTTCTCATATAACCCACATCCAACCTGTCAGCAAATATGTCCATTTTAACTTCAAAATATATCCAGAATCCAACTGTTCCTCAGTATCTCTACTGGCTTACAACACTAAAGTCTTCCCTTCTCACTCTGAGAGAAAGCTAAAGACTTTTTAAAGACCAATGAGGCTCTGCATGATCTGGATTCTGTTACTGCTCAGTTCGTCTTTGTCAAATCTCCACTTCTCTTGGAATGCTAGCCACGCTGTCCTCTTTATGTCAACCAGGCTGTGGCCTCAGGAGCTTTACTTTGCAGCTCTCTCTGCTTAGGACACTCTTCTTCCAGGTTTTTCCATGACTTGCTCTCTTATCTAGTTTAGAACTCCGCCCAAATCCCACCTTATCAGTGAAGTCATCTCTGACCACCCTATTTAAATCAGCAGCTCTGGCCGCCATCCCAACTCCATACTCCTTTATTCCTCTTCCCTCCTTGTCTTGACTTGATAGCCATTTCCACTAGCTAGATTTGGCCCTGCTGCGGCAACCAGAACCCTCAAACCTCAGTCTCTTACAACAACATGCTGCGAGTCCATGCAGGTCACTTGTGGCTCCACTGTTTATAATTTTCTCCCTGGGACCCAGGATAATGAGTAACTTCTATATGGAACACTGCTGGTCATTTCGGCAGAGGGAAATGAAAAATTTGGTGAACCACAAGCTAACTCTTAAAGCTTTTTCCTGGAAGTGACACATCTCTCTTCTACATATGTTTTGTAGTGTGCAAAGCGAAAAATACAGTTGAGTCTGATATCAACAAGGTGATGAAATATAATTCTCGAACATGACAGGGAGTGCACGGCGTTGGAATATTTGGCAACCAGTTATATAATCCACCACATCATGTGCCATTATATATGTTATTTGCTTGGTTATTATGTGTCTCACTTCCTATCTTAGATAAGGGTTCCTGGAAACATACTCTGAGATGGAGACTGTGTGCAGACAGGGAGTGCTCTTTGGAAACAGACTTGTGTGGAAGTGAGGAAGGCTGGATGGGGAAGAGGAAAATGCTGACCTTTAATATGGTTGGAGAGAGCTCTGGAGCTTGGCAGGCCCTTCAGGCTTGTCTCAAATTGAAGCTAGGGGCTGAGGCCTTTGTATTTCCACATCTGATGGCCATTGGCTGCAAGCATCTTCCTAAAAGAGAGTGGAACCTTGCCCAAGGGAGTTTCCTGCAGTAGAGCACAATTGCCAACCAGGACCCAGGTGGGAGCAGTCAGTCAGCTAAGTTGGTGCAGGTGTGTCTGCTCTGAGCAGGATACCTTGGCAAAGCAGCATAGTACCAACTGTCTTGACCAGAATGAGATTCCCAGGAAGGTGGTGACTTTTGCCTGTTGTGTTTAATGCTATAAACACATGCCTTAAACAGCTCCTGGCAGGAGACATGTTGAATCCTTGTTAAGTGAATAAATGAATAGTTTGTGCAAAATTTTAGATTACGAAGGGCCTTCATTGCCTAAATAAGGCTTTTAAACTTGCACAGAAGTTAAATGAGTAGAAGTGGGCTTCATGAGTATTGACCAAATAGCAGTGGGTATAATGGATTGAATGTGAGGGAAGAGATGCTAGGAATGGCCAACAGGAGGCTAGTGCCATAGTTCAGGTAGAGGTAATGTGATGCTGACACAGGCTGATATCACGAGATTGGAGGTGGGCAGGGGTGGGATATGAGAGCTACAGAATATCTAACAAGAAAAAAAACTTGGCAACATGGCAGAAGGACAGAAAAAGAGGGCAAAAAAATCAAACGTGACTTGGAGGGATTATGGTCTCGGGATTGAAACACACAAAACAAACAAACAAAATATGAGCTGAGAAGTGCTTTGCGAGGGAAGCTGAAGAGCATCCTCTAGTTAGCTCTTGGGACAGTATTGCAAGACTCGGCGACAGAAACTTTTACCATGGTTCGTGTTGGGTCTATAAATATATCCTGTGACTTACGTATCAGATAATTTTATATTTTTCACATTAAAAGTATACGACATGAGTCATTTTCATCATGTAATTGGTTTGCAGAAAACTAATTATCTTAATTATACCAGCCTGTGGTATCAGACACACACTGCAGAATTTGATTGTTTGCAGTAGAAATACATGAAACCTCCCAATTACTTAGAAATCATTGAGAGTTTGAACGGTAAGTTCCGCCTGTTAGATAGCTATTGAGATAGTTTTTACTGGTGGGGTTGGGGAGGTCTGATCAGGGCTTCCATATATATGAACCAATTCTGAATATTATTAAGAACTCATAGAAGGGTACAATGATGTGATAAGTGCAATGTCCAGCTGTGATGTAGTGCCATTTCTATCAAACTGGATGACTGAGAACAGCCTTACTTTACAGATAGGTGTTCTCTACAGTCAATGAATGATGTATATGAAATAAACAAAGTATAACAAATGAAAAAATTGTGAATGTTCAGAATAGTAAGCATGATTTCTCTATTGGCCTGGACATGATAATGTGAAATGTTGTGCAAAGGTATATAAGCTATACTATATTGTTTGATACATAGTGAGTACTCAACAAATGGTAGAAATTATTATGTCACTTTTAATGCATAATAATTTGGAAAGGGATGTCTGACTAAATATTTCTGCTATTCTAAATAACCTATATGGCTTACCAAATTCCCAGGACTAGAATACAATAAAAAATGCTTAACATTATAATTAACAGTTTGATTAATTAATTCTATAATTTAAAACAAAAATGACATGTTCATTACTTTCACTTTTAAGTAAAATCATCTCATCCTCAATCCTTAGGTATTATATCTCATGAGACCTATTAAATCATAAAATACCAAGAATATTAGGACTTGATCTCATATCAAAAACACATATTTCTGGTACTTAGCACAGTACCTGATGTAATAGATGCTCAAAAGATGATTGAATGAATTAACAAATAAATAAATGCATGCAGATAGGGATATCAGCAAATTTGCATGTGGGCAGGATTTCAGTTATTATGCATGTACTCTGCTTTTCATTTAAAATATTACTTTCTAAATATGTGCTGTATAATAAAATAATATTTGTTTATTGCTACCTACATGAGTGCCATATTTTTTTCTACATTGATTTTTAGGGCTAAACAAATGATTTTAAGTTCTTTCTTGCCTATGGCTAGACCAGAATAAGATGCATTTCAAAAGCATCCATGTACCTTTAAAGTGATGGCTGAAGAATCTCTCAAGGCATAAAAAGAAAAAAAATAAAGCTTTCTTTTAAAAGTATTTTGCTCACCTTTCTTTAAAAATAATGGGAGGGGTTAAGAAACTTGGGGTTTATTGAATCAAGCAAAAGCTCAATCCCATAGTAACCTATTCAGGGGTGATATTGATCAATAGAGTCAAAGACACAAGAATCTAACTGAAATAAACAGTGACTTGCTTATCCTCAATGGGTTCTTCATGAGCTTCCTGTAGGTAAGAACACAAATATGATTTTCCTTTAGAGCTCTTTTGTTTATTCCTATTACATATGCCTAAGGGGTTCTCCACCATGAGTCAAGTCCACAGTGCATTCGATTGTGTTGGTTGTTGTCCTAAGGATTGTTGAAGGTTTGGCAGGTTCAGAAAACCCACTGGTTAGAAATATAAATAATTAGCTATAACTCCTTGATGGAAAATATCAGACATTTTTATATGTATTTCTTTTTACTAAGAATATAACAGATACTTTTAAAATGTTCTATAAGTTTTAATCATAGGAGTATTCATGATCACATGACTTTTGTCTGAATGAGGAATTATTTGACCACAGCAATTAAATCTAACTTTCCATGATTTTCACTTTCTGTATTATTTGTAAATCTGATAGTAAGATTCTATAATATCTTTGAATTTAATCTCCTTTGGAACTATATGCCTATTATCTGCTTGTCTTGCTTTCTTTGGACATTGGTATATTTTCTTTTTTCTTTCATTCTTCTTTATGTCCTTTTTTCTTGTGTTCTGTTTTATATTTTCAAATTTTTCATTCTTAACGTTTCTCTGTGCAGGATGTGGAATTCTTTGGTGGCAAAGAGACACATGCATCAAAAAGAGATATGTTTGGGCATCATCTGACCCAGGTATAACTTAAATCCTTGTCACAGGTGTCTAGATCCCAGAGGCAACATGCATATAAAAATGAGAAAACACAGAACAGTACAGAACAGAACAATTTGGCTTCATATAATTAAAAAAACAAAAAAGAAAGCCAACTTTCCAGAATACAGGGGTTTGTCGTGGTTTAGATGCTAACCTCTCTGATTTTCTTCACCTCTCAGCCAGTTTTAATGCTTGATCAAGCAAGGAAACTCAAATTAAATAAGCCCCCAAGTCTTTTTGATGCATGGTTAATGTTTCCTTCTCCCTCTTCAATTATACCATCTTCATTATGCTTCCTTCCTCACTCTCACAGTTGTTAAAATGAAAAGCCTCTTTCTGAGTGCCACAGCTCCATTATGCAGGCCTATACCTGTGCTGGCAGCATGCTCTTCTTCTCACCTCATATTGCCTTTTGCTTGGGGAGGAGATCCCTGCCGTGCATCTCAAACTGAAAACTGAAAGAAAATTAAGTTGCTGTTTGGAGTTTGAGCGAATTATGGAAAACGGGCCCTTTTTTGTCTACCAGGCATGTTAGTGTAAGCTATTACCCACCTTCTACCCCATTCCCTACAGTGGTAGCTGTCAGTATGGAAATCTCATCTAAACTTTTTATCAGTTTGTACCTAAGGCAAGGACACACGTAAAAACTTGGCATTTCCTTCAGGCTGTGGCTGTGTGTTGAACATAACGGACCACAAAATGGTCGATCTGGCTGCTTTGGCCATCTTAATAGCTGACTTGAGGCATTGAACTATAAAGCCTGGTAACTCAGTAATAATTAGTGTCTAAATCAGGTAAACAAAAAGCCAAATCAATTATTTGGTAACAAAATGTGAACAAAAACTAAATATGAATGAACTGCCTTAAACTAATGTGAGTTCATTGTAGAAAAGCACATTATTTGATAGTTTCACATTTTGTTTGGATATTTTATTTTTTCAGTTTCTGATATCCTTACAGTTTTGCATAAGAATATCTAAATGCACACATGTGCAGATTCATCTGAAGCTTCAAGACTTAAGCATTAATGACCTAAGTCAATTGGGAAGCTGGGAAGCCCTTGATTGAGTTGGCAAAAATAAACCATGCAAGCAGGAACATGGGTGGGTGATGGCTGGTCTTTGGAAAGATTATCTTGGTGGTGCCACCTACCAGGGACACTAGAGAACCATAGAATAATCTGATGGCTGATATATTTGTTTAAAGTAGTATTTAGGTGATATTACTTACATCATGAAGGACGTAGAAGACTACTATCTGTGTATTATGTTTTGAGAATCTCCTACCGAGGAAAATTCCTCCAAAAACATTTCCAAAATTTTCATGCTTGGGGCCAAGGCAATGATAGCCTCTGTCAAGATAAAAATATTTTGGGGGAGGGGCAATATGCAAAGCCTTTCTTCACCATGAACTTTTAATCTGATCTAGTGATTGGAAGCTCTGCCTCCAAGTCCTGAGTTCAGGACACTTAAATTTCAATAACTTTGATGAAGAATTGGGATCTGAAAAGTTAGGCAACTGGTGCTGAGTTTTCTGACCATATTTGCAGAATATCATAATTACTGCTCACTCAACCACCAAGGGTCTTTTCTGAAAATGGAAATCCAAGGCATTGGGAGTGAGTGGAGAAAAAGAACAAAATCAAAAGAGAAATTAATTCCATCTACTAAACCACAATTATCCAAATTGTTTAGTCTCATAGCAACATATAACCAAACAATTACGTTTTTTAAATCACATGTTTAATTTAAGATAGGATATAATAACTAGTTTTGTATTTATATATTTTTATTTTAGAACAATATGTTTTAAGAAGTGTTTTAAATATCATTTAAAGACTAATTTTAATTGTATTTGTAATATATAGACATTTTAAATTATTCTACAAATATGTGCCATATACAATTAAATTAATTTTAAATTAATCATATAACAAGATGCATGGTTTCTGAAAACTGTATTAAAATAACATATTTTGGTTTTAGGAATGAGTAGCAGAATAAAATATAGATCGAAATTTAATTCTGTGTTATAGCATCATCAAAAAGAAAAAGCTTTCATGATCTGGTGTTTAGAATTCTTACATATTTATTTCTTCTTTAAAACTACCTATTTATAAATACTTTTAATTTATTAATAAAAAATAAGAGTATCTATTGGAGATTGCTTTTTAAAAGCGTTTCTCAACAGAATGGATGTCCAGAGTCTTTATTTCTAGTAAATGAAAAGTCATATTGGCTATTATAATTTATTTTCTTTTTAACGTATTTTTAAATTCAGATAAAATGTACATTTGAATAATTTTACAGCTCATAAGTATACACTTCAATGAGTTAATGTAATTAATGTACCTAAGTGTACAATTCAATGGATTAGTGGATTAATTCGTATACCCGTGTAGTTACCACCCCAAACAAGATAGACAATATTTCTAACTCCCCAGAGTGTTTCCTCTTGCCCCTTCCAGTCAATCCTCAGCTTGCTAGGCAAGAATGATTCTGATATCTAGCACCACAAACTAGCTGTGCTTGTTCTTGAAAATCATATCAATGCAATCATATAGCATGTAATCTTTGTCTTTGGCTCTTTTGACTTGATGTAATATCTTTGAAATTCAACCATGTTATTGTTCATATCACGCATCCATTATTTTTTAATTTTTTGGCTGAGGAAGATTTGCCCTAAGCTAACATCTGCTGTCAATCTTCCTCTTGTTGTATGTGAGCCACCGCCACAACATGGCCACTGATAGACTAGTGGTGTAGGTCCCCACCTGGGAACTGAGCACAGGCTGCTGAAGTGGAGCGCACCAAACTTAACCACTAGACCACCAGGGCTGGCCCTGCATTATTTTTTTATTGCTGAATAGTATTCAGTTGCATGAATTCACCCCATTTTATCAGTTCTCTTGATGGACGTTTTTGTTGTTTCCAGTTTGGTGTTATTATGAATAAATCTCCTGCAAACCCATTCATGTACAAATCTATTTGAGGACATATGCTTTTATTTCTCTTGGTAAATACCTAGGAGGGGAACTGTTGGTTCTCATAAAACTATGAGAAACTACATATACTTTTCCCAAGTGGTTGTACCATTTCACACTTCTATCAATAATATATGAAAGATTGATTTGTCCCACATCCTTGTCAACCTTTGGGGTTGGCAGTCTTTTATATTTTAGCCATTCTAGCTGGTGTGAAATAGTATCTCATTCTAGTTTTATTAGCATTGTTTTGCTGAAGTGCTAACGATAATTTCATATGTGCTAGAGGAATTTTGATTGGAATAATATAAGCAGCAGATATGGAATAGAATATTTTATGCATGTTTTAAGAATTGTTAGAATATTTATTCCTCTCATTATTTTTTATTTCAACTTAATGTTTCCTTTCTTTAGGAATCTCATAGTTCTGAATTAAATAATAAATTCTCAAGAATAAAAACAATTGTAACCACATATTCAGGCAAAAACTTTAAGCCGCTAGTGATACTATAACAAACCATATTAAATTGGGCATAACTTTCAGCCTGGTGAAACACTTCATTCAGTAACATATTGATATGGATATTAGTCAAAAGATCTAAAGACAATGTGTATGAAATAGGTAACTGTCAATATACCTTCTGGTTTCTAAATCCTACACTTTTAAGAAATACTATTTTAATACTAATGATTACACCACTTTTTAATACTATAATGAATGAAGAGAAGTATAAAACAAGAAAAGATCCAATACACAGACAGTAACTATGATTGATAGTTAATTAATATTGGTATTTTTAAAGTAATATGGTCTTCAAGTAGTCATTTTTGTGTCAGAGCAGGAATAATGTCCTAGTGCTAATCCTTCCATGGACAGTCTCTTTAATGTTAGGCTTTTTCAGTACCTTGGTAAAGTGAGGCTAAGACAATCTATTGAAATTATTTCAACAGTAAAATAGTCAATGAGAAGATAGTATTAATGTGTCCACACAGTACCAAGTAATCATTTTAACTTTTTTTTCCTATTGAAATGAATGGTTGGAATAATTGTTCACTTGTTTATTTTGGTATAGCCACGGCCTCCAGGACTTTACCTATTCAATTACATCTGAGTTGACATCTGACTCTGGAGATTTCAAAGATTATAAGTTATTTCCCCACTGGTACCAGAGGAATTAAGTCCTATTTAGGAAGACTTTGACTTTGCATGGAGGGGTTAAGAGATTTCAGTGAAAATTATAAAACTGTGTAAAAATAATAAAGCAGTAACCACAGGACATAAAAATCTATCTGAATTCTTTAAACGGTTATGAGTAATTTCCCTTGCATAAACAAGTTATTCTGAAAGGGTTCTAAAGTAATTTAGAGGGAAAGCCAGGAGAGCATATGAAAACCCACATGGCAAGCTGGATCACTTTTTTAAAAAGTTTGTCAATCTAATGAGCACTTAATTAAAGTCAACAGAGTCTCTAAGTCTCCAAGTAATTTTCAAAAAGAGCTTTTGGGAAAGGGAACATTTTTCTCCATGCTTTTCCTCTTTGTCTCTTGTTCTCCATTTGTCTGATAACTGTGGAAAGCCTTTATAATATTATCTTTGGGGTTTTATTGCTATTAACTCTTTCTTCTCATCATGTTATTCAGTTCAAGACCAAGCAAATATAAACATATAAACTTTTTTTCTATTAAAATACCAATTTTGTGGTCTTAGAAAAGAATTAAGTTTTACCAGTTGTTTGGTAAATTTTTTTTTTTATCAAAATAAAGTTTTACCAGGCTCTAAATTTGGAGCCTTTTGATAACCTATTCAGATAGAAATATATTATATATATATTATGTTATAGAAATATATAAAAAATAAAAATATATAAATATAAATATATAGATACACATATATGTATGTTTAGTCATCTAAGATCAGTTTTGATCTGCTCTTTTCTTGTCAGAAATGACCAAGAGGAGTAAAAATGAGAAGAGGGACCCAGGAGGCAGCTGTAAGTTAGAAGATAGAATGAAGATATTAATTATTTCATAACTCATTACAAAAAAAATAAATTACTAGTAAAATATATGACCATTTTAGGAAGCTTGGGAAATATAAAAATACCTAATGTCTAATAATCTCGTAATACAGAAACAACTACTGTTCTTTCTTTGGACTATTTTTTCAGTTCCTTTTCTGTGTATAAACTAGGATTATGGTTTTGAGCCCAGAAACCACTCCTCCTACTCCCCCTGACCTTCAGCTCTTCCTCTTCCTCAATTGCTTGACATCAGCTAGTTTAAAATGGAGCTGAGAGCCAGCCCTGATGGTGCAGTGGTTAAAGTTCGGCACTCTCACCGCTTCAGCAGCCCGGGTTCGCTTCCCGGTCACAGAACCACACCACCTGTATGTCAGTTGCCATGCTGTGGTGGCGGCTCACATAGAAGAACTAGAAGAAGAACTAGAAGGACAAACAACTAAGATATACAACCATGCAAAAGAGGAAGATTGGCAACAGATGTTAGCTCAGGGTGAATCGTTCCCTACAAAAAGAACTAAAAGCAAGTTGAGAAGTCTCCTTCAAAAGCAATGAAAATATTTTCAGTTCTTGAGGCTCAGAGGTATACTTGCATCTTTGATGAAACTGTGGAAACCAAGATGAATGTATGAAAGGATTATGGAATCACCAGAATAAAAATGCATTCTTAAATTGGGGGAGGGAAGAAACAGGGCCTGAGAGACGAAGAAGGATGTTTCCAGGTAAGAGGTGGCTGTTACTGGAATAGCACAAAATCAGTCATGCTAGAGACATTTGTGTGTTCAAAGGAGAAAAAGACCATCTGAATATAAAGAAAAACTACATATGTTTTGTGGTATATATCAACATGTCTTTTTCTAAAATTTATTGCTATTTACGTATTTTTAGCTGATATGTGGTGGGACCAGGATTTGCACTGAAGAAGTCTCATTTCCAAAGTCCTTGCTTTTAATCATTGTATGATTTTGCTCTCATAAAAGCAATAGGCAAGCTATTAAATGTTATTGGCTGCAACTGTCCTCACTCATCAATATTTCAATTTTATTTTATATTTAAGGAGGAGGACGTTATAAAAATTCTTAATTTTAAAATATTTTGCTGGTTCATTTTATTTTATTTTTGTTAGGAACTAGGGCCACAAGGCCACATTTTGGACAATTATATTCAGTGCATGTAATAAAATTTAAATGCTTACAAAGGAAGGTTCTCCAGGGTCTTTAAAAAACAAATAGAAACAAACCATTTCCTATTATCACTGTATATGCATAAAAATCCATATTAGAAAACCTTCTTAAAAGGGTTCTAATGCAATCTTATATACTGTGTTTGCTCTTACACAAGCTTGTAAAGAGTTAAGCTCCAGCCCAGCCCCTGTCTATTTATAATTAATTTTTCATTAATGCACACCCAAATTTAGTGGAGTCTTACTGTACAGAAATTAGTATTTAGAAACTCCTCCTAGACAGTCTTGAGAGGAGAGCTAGCATAAATGAATTTTTCCTATTTGTGACAAAGGCTCAGTGAATCACAGTCTTCTCCCAAAGACCTACTGTATATCATAATCTCTGTGTCTTGAAATGTATAAATATTGTCAGAATTGAGGGTACAACTCTAGTGGTTAACTGACTCTCTCCCTCAGTACACGGGCACTTAGGGGGGTTAAGCCTGGTCAGATTGTGGCATCATGCTATCTGCTGGCCTGCACCCATCCTTCCTTCATTGTCAGTAGAAACAAAAGGGGCTAGAGAATGACACTGTAGGCTCCCACACAGAATGTCTTCCCTAGGATAAACTTAAAGGGCTTAGAAGGGGACCCTGCAAAACAGTGCCTTCTAAATACCTCTACACCAAAGAATAGTAGAAAACTAACTTCTCTTGCTAAAAGAAACACCAAGGAAAATCCCAGAAAAGAACAAGACCACCATGTGCACGTGCCAGTATTCAACAGAACTCAGATACCTAAAGAGAAAACAAAAAAACAGCCATTGGGAATCTCCCAGGAGCTCCTGGGTCTAAGCCTCCAGGAAATAAAGAGACTTATGACAAATAAAAACTGCTATATTCAAACTTTTGTACTTAGGTAGCTCATAAAATAAGTTTTAAATTTATATGCTCCTCTTTGTATATTCATAAGTTGACATGTAAAAGTTTTTGTTATAGATTTAAATAAGATTATTTTTAACAATAGAAAGTTAAAATATTGTGCACTTTGAAAAAATGAAATACGATGAGGTTTGACTATAATTGGAATAAAAATTCTGTATATTGATACAATGGGTTTTAACTACCTTATTGAATAAAGCACGCTATATCTGAAAGCAATCACATAGCTTCTTTTTATCTTTGGCTTTATAAAATGTTATCTGGGAAAATTTAATTGTTTTGGAAAACACTCCAGTTACACTTAAAATAATCAGTGTCAATAACTTATATTACTTGGGCAGTTTGCATTTGGGACCTTCCAACACTGGCCAAAGAAGTTGCTTTTAATGCCAACCACTCTCCATTTTTAACAGAAATATGCATAAGACAGGGAAAGAAAGGAAGCTTTGATTAATCTGTAAAGGAAGCTGCCTCGAACCCAGCGTTTTGATTTCCCTTTGACTACCACTAGAAGATTTTTACACCTTTGGGCAATGTACCATCTTAAGGTTTAGGATGGAAGAGTGATGTTTATTTCTTCTGTAAAATAGCTAAAAGGACTATTTTGAATGTAGGGTCATTCTCAGGCAACTATTTTTTCTGGAAGAAACTTTATAAGGAACTTGAATATCTAGAAATTGATCCCCTAAAACTATCCACACCTGTATACCACTTAAATATTTTCTCATAACCTAAAGAACACTCTTACCTCTTCTTGAACTACTGCGTTAAGGAAGAGCTCCCTTCCCAGAAGTTATCAACTTTCTTTTAATAGGAATAACCTAAGGCATCTGTTGATAGGAGTGATGATACAACAGGGAACAAAGGGAGAAGAGGTAAGGAGAATATGAGCTTCCTGTTTTGGACACTTCAGAACCCCAGAGAGAGAGGAGAAGTTACCTAGAGTGTAGAATAAACAAGTATTCTATTGTGAGTTTTAGATCAGAGTCTAAAATTCCCTGGTTCACTTTTCAATAAAAGATGAACTCATTCATTGTGCTTTCAAGCTGAAATGGATGTTGGAAACTTGCTCTTGAAGTCTACAGCCCGGTACCACACATTCTCCAGATACTTCTACCCAGGGCAGCTGGCAAAGAGGTGGTCATGATTAGTGATGACTGTACTCAGAAGGACTGCAATGGACAGGGTGTTGCCAACAACCCAGAGAGCAGAAGCCATCACCACACTCTGAGCCTGGCAATCAGTCCCTGTACAGGAGTGCAAGTGTGTGTACACACACACATATACACACAGACACATACACACACATATACACATGAGTGTCGTTGAATATCAGCATTGAATGTCAACAGACACCCCCTAGAAATCTAAACAATCCATCCAGACTCAACTAACTCCTTCTAGGCTCTGGTGGACTCTGGAAAAGTTCAAATGCCTCTCCTTTACTCACAGCCACCAGGGCCTCCTTTTTAGGCAACCAAGCTGTCAGTTTAAACTCATCATCTTTCATTCAGCTGTCCACTCTGATAATTACAATCTATCCCATTGTTGTCTACTCTCCATTCACACAACATCGCCCTGTTCTTCCTCTCAAACCTTTGCTTTATGTCCTCAGATCCCCTAAGAATCAACAAGCACACAGATGTGTGGGTTTATTTCTGGGCTCTTGATTCTGTTCCATTGATCTGTATGTCTGTTTTTGTGCCAGTACCATGCTGTTTTGATTACTATAGCTTTGTAGTATATTTTGAAGTCAGGAAGTGTGATACCTCCAGCTTTGTTCTTCTTTCTCAGGATTCCTTTGGCTATTTGGGGGTCTTTTGTTGTTCCACATAAATTTTAGGATTCTTTGTTCTATTTCTATAAAAAATGTCATTGGGACTTTGACAGGGACTGCATTGAATCATGCCCATCAATGGATGAATGGATAAGAAGAGGTGGTGTATATACACAATGAAATACTACTCAGCTATAAAAAAAATATGAAATCTTGCCCTTTGTGGCAACATAGATGGACCTTGAGGGTATTATGCTAAGCAAAGTAAGTCAGATGGAGAAAGTCAAAAACCATATGATTTCACTCATAAGTAGAAGTTAAAAACAACAACAACAAACAACAAACAAACACATAGATACAGAGATTAGATTGGTGGCTACCAGAGGGAAAGGGAGGAGGGCGAAAAGGGTGACAGGGCACATGTAGATGGTGATGGATGGTAATTAGTCTTTGGGTGGTGAACATGATGTTGTCTATACAGAAATCAAAATATAATGATGTACACTTGAAATTTATATAGTGTTATGAACCAGTGTTACCTCAATAAAAAAAAGAAAATCAGTAAGTACAGCTCCACCCTCAACCTTTCCAAGGAATAGTTTCCTATGCTTGCTCTTTTCTCTGAAATCTGGTTCTAGTTCTCCCCTAAGGACAATCTCTACTTCCATTGAGTAGAGGTTTCACTTTCTTCTGCACCCCATGTACTGCCATGTGGTAATCTCCCTCCAAACACTACCTTCAGAGCATAAATAGGGAGCAGGGTACACAAAAAGTGGTAAAAAGTGTTCTAACCAAGGGGACCTGGACAGAGTGCCCATGTTATACGTTATGACTTCTGATCCCTTTCATGTCTCCCTTCTATCAGCCCTCTTCTGCCTTTCCTTGCTGAGGTACATTAAAGAAGGTGGCACATTTCTTTGACACTCTTCCCAGCAAGAGGAGTCCATATCCTCTTCATATGAATCACAGCCGGCTCGGTGACTGCTTGACCAAGAGAATCAGGCAAAAATGACACTATGCTAGTTTCTAGGCCCAGGCCTCAAGAGACCATCAGTTTTCACTTCTTGTCTCTTGGAATAGTTACTCTTGGAACCCAGATGGCATGCTGTGAGGAAGCCCAAAGCAGCCCCTTGAAGAGGCCCACATGGAGAGAAATGAGGCCGCTAGTTGTCCGTCTTGCCTCAGCTCCCACGTAACAACCAGCACTGACTCCCCAGCAATAACTCGTAAGTGAGGCATCTTGCAAATGGATTCCTAAGCTCCAGTAGAGCCCCCCAGATGACGACCTGTGAAAAAGTTATGAAATCTTCCAAACTGTTGAGTTTTTAACAAAATAACTGATTGTTGTTGTTTTATGCTACTAGCTTTTGGGGTGGTTTGTTACACTTGGTTGTGCAGCTAGCTTTAAGTGGCCTATTCCATTCCTTCAATTATTGCCAATATTCTTGTCTTCAAGACTCGTTGATCTTTTCTGACTACTCCAGACAAAATGTTTACC